>NW_025813769.1:0-201403 GCF_021917145.1 Hypomesus transpacificus
CTCTTGGCAGACAAGTCAATGTCCAGCATGTTCAGCCTATTTATCTCTGTCTTCACTTAATTTGAGGTTTTTATCACCAACTTTGTGTGAAAGTCTTATATTTGTATTATTATCACTGTAATGAAGGATTATATCAGGGGTGTCAAACATACGGCCCGCGGGCCGGAACCGGCCCCCAAGGAGGTTCGATCAGGCCCGCAGGATAATTTGAAAGTGGAAAAAATGCATAAAAGACATGGAATTAATATTTTTAATTCGCTGCAATTCATGGATTTTGGTGGTTTCTTCCGGATTGTGCCGGCCCAAAGAGCCGAACTATCGGCGCTTTGAAAATGAACAGCGTCATCTAGCAGCCGTTTAAACTGGCTGAATGAGGCGTAGTGGTTGTCTCCGACGGTAGACTACCCTACGTTATTCAATATTTAATTAAGGCTACATGTGTTCATTTTGATCTGATATTAGTGCTCACACATTAAAATGTTGTGATACATCCGTAGGCCTTTAGAATTATGTCATTTTCTCACAGTAAAAGTTAAAGAATATCTTACGAGATTCACTGGACTGGGGCGCGAACTTGGGATCCCAGATTCGCATTAACAATATGTAGTCGTACAACGCTTTAACCAACTACACCACCGAAGAGATCATTGCTTGTTAAAGCGGTTGGACGGACTTTATAAGATATGGTCTTTATATCAATTAAACTAGATAACACAGAAGAAAGACATGATATTTTGATTATTTATAGCAGAGTATGGTATAATTTTAATGGTCCGGCCCACTTGACATCTCCCTAGGCCGTATGTGGCCCACGATGCGAAATGAGTTTGACACCCCTGGATTATATGATTAACAATTGAATCTCTGTCGACAGAAACCAAAATAGCCTTTAAGGGTGACGAAAAAACGGTTTAAAACTTGTTTAGGCGTACTGATGTTTGTCCTGACCAGTGCATCCTGGTCTGACTCCCTGTGCTCTGGGCTATAATGTGAGCTAACATCAGCAGCTAGCATGTGAATTAGCTTTAGCAGCTAGCTGCCTGCAGGGGATTCTCTATCTGAGCAGGCTCATGTGCCTCTGAACACGACCCGTATGACTTTCATGGTTGTCACAGTGCTGCTGCCGCCCTCCCCAGGCCATCGTCAATTTCTCCCGTTTGATTTCTCCCTTCGTTCACGTGGCTTGGCAGACCGCCAAGCCGACATCTAACATGCTCGATAAGTAACTTTAATAGCCCTCCCTTATCTTCCCCCCTTTCTCTCTCCCCCTTTCCCCACTCGTCCCCCTCTTTTCATCCACCTCTCCCCTCTGATCTTTCCCCACGCCCTCATATCTTCCTCTCTCCCTCTTTCATCTTCCCTCCCTTCCTTTCCTCCTCTTCCCCCTCAGGCGTCGAACCATGGCAGCTGGAGCTCTTGGGGGTCGTGGGGCGCGTGCTCGAGGTCCTGTGGAGGGGGGGTGCAGTTTGCCCAGCGTCTGTGTAACAACCCCCCGCCCAGGAACAACGGGCGCTACTGCACCGGCAAGAGGGCCATCTACAGGTCCTGCAGTGTCACACCCTGCCCTGTGTCTGGTGAGTCCTGCTTCTGACAGACCAGACCTGCTCCCACACACACACTATCGCAAACACACACACTAATACACACACGAAGACACGCGCAAAAAAACATTCGTAGAACAACATTGTTAATCCCAAACCGAAACCACAACAAACAAGGAAGGTGCTGACTAATTTGTGTCCATTCGTATCCCCTGTGTGGTGGAACTGTCCTGCAGCTAAGAGTTTCCGTCAGGAGCAGTGCGAGGTACGGAACGGCCCCCAGACAGACCCTAAGGGGGTGAAGACCTTCGTGGAGTGGAGCCCCAAGTACGCGGGGGTGCTGCCCAAAGACGTGTGCAAGCTGACCTGCCGCGCCAAGGGCACCGGCTACTACGTGGTGTTTTCTCAGAGGGTGAGAATGACGATGATGATAATGATAATGATGATGATGAATATGGTAGTATGATGATGATAATGACAACAAGGGCGATAATGATGGATACGATACTGATGATAATGACAACAAGGGCGATAATGATGGATACGATACTGATGATAATGACAACAAGGGCGATAATGATGGATACGATACTGATGATAATGACAACAAGGATGACGACGATAGCGAGGGCAACCATGACGACATCAATGATAATGATGACCATGATGACAGTGGTGACAGTGATGACATGAATGGCGACGACGTCCGTGACGACATTACCGCCCCCCCCCAGGTGACAGACGGGACGGAGTGCCGTCCGTCCAGCAGCTCGGTGTGTGTGAAGGGGAAGTGTGTGCGCACGGGCTGCGACGGCATCATCGGCTCCAAGCTGCAGTTCGACAAGTGCGGCATCTGTGGAGGGGACAGCCTGGGCTGCGTCCGGGTGGTGGGCAACTTTACCAAGAAAAGGTGGGTCGACGCAAACGCGCTCCGCGTCGCTCGATTCGAAATCCGCGCGTGTATCATGCGTGACGGGACCGTTTGACGTTATCTTTTGAAGTAGCTGTGCGTGAAGGCTGACGATACGACCTCTCTCTTTTTCTCTCTCCGCCCATCCATCCCCCTCCCCTGCAGTAAGGGCTACACGGACGTGGTGAAAATCCCGGTCGGTTCCACCCACATCAAGGTCCGCCAGCACAAAGCCAAGGACCAGCAGCGCTACACTGCCTACCTGGCCCTGCGCAAGCCCGGGTCAGACTACCTCCTCAACGGCAAGTTCATGATCTCCACCTCCGAGACCATCATCCCCCTCAACGGCTCCGTCCTCAACTACAGCGGCTGGAGCCAGAGGGACGAGTGGCTCCACAGCATGGGCCCCGGGGCCCTCCGCGAGGCCCTGGTGGTCCAGATCCTGGCCACCGACGCCAAGAAGCCCTTGGACGTACGTTACAGCTTCTTCATGCCCCGCCGGATACCCCCTGCCCCCCCGGCCGCGCCCGCCCGCTCCACGGCCCAGGTCACCAGCGCCACCACGTCGACCATCCCCAGGAGCAGCAGCAGCACCACCACTACCGCCGCGCTCAGATCCACCAGCGCCTTGCTGGACCTGAGCCCCACGGGCCCCGGGCCCTCCACACCGGCCCCGGGGCCTCAGTGGGTGACGGGCCCCTGGATGAGCTGCTCCAGGACTTGTGACACGGGCTGGCAGAGCCGCACGGTGCAGTGTAAGGACCCACAGGGCAAGCTGGCCAAGGGCTGCACGCTAGTCGCACGCCCCTCTGCCTTCAAACACTGCCTGGTGAAAAAGTGCTGAGGTGACGAGGACCCCGGAAAGTGTGGGTGAGGGGGCACACACACATTTACGGAGCCTGGCACCAGCCACAGACAACACCCCCCCCCCCTCCCAACTTCCAATAAACCTTGAGTGTGTATGTATGTTTCCACTTCATGTATCGTGTGTCTCTGTTCCATGTTTTGTGGTTCATTGTGACAGCCTGGCTTGTGTGTGGTCCTGTGTGTGTGGACTCCTAAACATGGACTCCTCTCATCCAGCTCTCTGAACCCCACCCAGCCCCCTCTGCCCCTCCGCCCTCTCCTATCTCCACCGCATTCAATTTGTCAATTCATCTTCAGACCAGGAAGTGGACAGGGAGCACAGCCACGACTGGAGACCAGGGATTGGACCGTACTGCCACTCAACCAATAGAACAGGGACGGTGCTATGATGTCAGAGCAGGGACAGAGAGAGAGAGACACAGGGACTCAACAGAGGTCTCCTAGAGACTGACTGCTCCTCTCAAACTGCCAGGCATGGATGACTATGGACTACAGAAACTCACTGTCCTGAGCCTGAACAGGACAGTAACATGGGATTACATGGGCTAAGCTTGACACTAGATAGTAGTATATGTGTGGTTCCGGGTGCGTGCATGTGTGTGCGTGTGTGTGCATGTGTGTGTGTGTGTGTGCGTGCGTGTGGTGTGGGTGTGTGTGTGTGTGTGTGTATGACTATACCTTACATGCGGTGTGAACCAATAGTGTTTTTGTCTTCTGTATCCTGACGGTTCTCTGGCCTCAGTTCCAGTTGTATCAGTATCTGGGTACGAGGGGGTGGTCACCATTTGTCACTGTGTTTCTTAGCCTCTATATTGTCTGTGTGTCAGTTTGTCTGTTTAGGAACAACGCTTATCCTCGCTAGTATGACAATGTGTGCCCTGGATACTCGCAAAACCAGCAAGAGGGAAACTAGACCAGACATACCTGTCCAGATACAGCTCTCACTCTCTTTCTTTTTCTCTCTCTCGCTCTCTCTCTCTCTACTGTATCACCCTTTCAAAAGATTCCTAGAGAAAACCAATAGTCAAACAGCAAGAGGAAATCTGACCACATCAACATACCTCGTAACACTTCACCCTTACAAAGACACACACACACATCAGATACATCATGTAGACATAGGTCCAAGTAGCTTGGGACTGTTTCATTGAAATACAGATATAGCATAGAACACCTGAGATACTAGATATATTCACAATCAAATGGAATTAAAGAGCACACAATCATTCAGGGCCCAAACACAGTACACGGTCCTAATAGCCCACATGATACTAAATGTCTGTAAACATCACTATCTGACTCCTGTCTTGGGAAAAGCCCCTTTCGCTGAACGACAGAAACACAGCACTGAACTTGTAATTTATTGTTTGTACAACTGGTATGTGAAAAGAAAACTTGTGATGAGTTTATTTATTATTATGGTAATTTTGTATCATAATTACTATTTAACTAGGAATATGACTGTGCAGAATCATTCCTTTTTAAGAAAATAGTGTTTTTTAGTAATCTACATGAATATCTGTACATAAAATCTATATATTTAAACAATTGTGTCCAATTCATTCCTTGGTTCTTGAAGATTACAATGATTTGACTAATTTAAATCCACTCCTGCTCACCTTTGACGAGCACATTTATCTTGAATTTAAAGAAAGCCTTCTTTTGCATATCAGAACACAAAGCAGAGTTGCAGGTTCCTGATCTGGGAAATGTAACAATGGATGAATACCCTATCTCGATCATACTCCCATCTAGAATAGGACTGAAGATGAACTGGTCAAGTCAATGCAGGGGAGGCAATACCCACACTGGAAGAACATCTGTGGTCACACATCCACCATCAGCAGGTGGAGCCAGAGAAGCAACCGGTAGGTCTAAAATGGAGTGTATTCATCCAATCATTAGGTCATCCACTTCATCACATCAACTCAGTTACAGTTTTGAATTTTGCAACCACCTGATCTCTTTAATAAGATAAATACATCAGTCACAGAAATATATGTAAGTGACATAGATAACGGTGATGACTATGGTAATTATGATGATAGTGATGATGGTGATGATGATTATAAAGGCCATGATCATGGAGGGAGAGGAGTAAGGGAACAAGAAAGACACTTTTTTCTACTACCAATTGTATAATCATCCATTAAATTGTTATGATATATCTCCCGCCAATCAAAGACCACAATGCACATAGATAGCACAGTGAATTATCAGTCTGAAATGTCCAGAAACATTTGATATTTCTAAATCATATTTTTATCAAATCTGCATAGGACCAAACATTAATTCACATTATGTGTAGCTCTGCGACTTATGTAAACAGAGGCTGCTCTTAAAGCAACTTCCTCACAAAATACGGTTAAGTAACTCAGGTCAAATACATAGCTCAAATATGATGCTGTAACGCCATCTACTGGCTTTGTTGGCCAGGTATATCCCAAGGCGACCTAAACTCAGAAAGCAAACGCAACAGTTGTACGGAATCCTTTCCGTGGCTCGTGGCTGACATCTGCTGGACAACACGTTCTCAAAACTGTTACGTTTCTACGACCTGTTGCACTTTAAGGTGGTCCACCCAGACGTAGGCCTACTCATGACTTTGAAATTAAATTAATGTGTGCAGAAAACATGATTTATTAAGCCCGATGTTTGTATCACACGTTTTTCAAGGCATGACATTGGTTTAAAGTTGGCTTTATTGTGAAACAATAACTAAAGTCTAGTACAATGAGTTCTGCATAAAGTTCTAGAAAGACCACCTTGTACTTGTTCCGCGTCTTTAGTTCTTAATCTCTAAACTATTGATTTTCCACATAATCCCTGAGAAATGCCATGGTGTTCCCAAACTAAATAGGCTACTACCACTTCTCTATATTCTTACTATTTTTTTTTTACATTCACAAGACCATACCATAAGACTGTTGTTTTAATCATTTTTATGAGGGTGTCACGGACCAATATTCAAACTTTTATATTTCACAAATGATGTGGCTGTCACCATTGAGTGCCGTGTAATCCGGGAATGATTGTCCTGGGAATATCCAGGGTCACGGAGCTGAACAGAGAGTTGATGCACGGTGTAGGAAATGGACAACGAGGGGAGGGGGAGAGAAAGGGGAGAGAGCTGCTGCGGACCCAGTGGTTTGTATGGAGAGGGAGTTTGGTTCAGTGGCAATTCCACCTTAAGAACCCACCGGCCTCTAGTCGCTCCGTTCACCCATTCTGAGCCACGGAAAGCCGCCACGGCGCATTGACAAGATGCGGATAGTTTTCGAGCCCCTGGAGCCCATGGTTGCTATGTCTGACCTACCATTCTCCGTCTCCACTCTCAGTCACCACATAACCCATGATATCACTACATTACAAATGAGCAACCTAAGTTTATAAGGTGGTTACGTTCGTACAGAATATATAAGACTATTGTAAATTGAGATTTGAAGGAGATGGAGGAGAACGAAGATTTAAGTCCCGCCTACTAAAAGAGAAAACGTATTCTCTGCCAGAAGCCTACTACTCCCAATGATTGATTATAATGGCAAGTCTCCAACTGCTGCGTTTTGTTGCGCACGAGATTTCGCCTCTAACAGATCAAAGGTTCTTCAGGAAAGGGGTGGTCCCGAAGAGGAGCATATATAGAGAGCCGGGGTCTGTCTGAATGCAAGGCAAGAGCAGAGCATACTTCACGGGACAGCAGAAAAACCTGCCCTGAAGTCACCTAAGAAACTAACAACTATTGAGTATTTCAGAGATCCAGAAAGACTCACTTACGCTCGGGGAATTTGGAATTTAATCACTGCTGAAATTGTAATACTTGAAGATAAAGAATTAAGTAGGCTAGTACTGCAACAGACCGTACCACGGCAAAATATACAGGCACGTTTAAATGGGCATTGCACTGGATTTCTTTCTTTTTAGACTTTGCGCGTAATTTTCGTCTATTCTTCCAGGAGATACCTATAAATTGCGTGCACGGATTTTAGAGGGGAGTGTGCACGGATTTTACTTGCGTCCACGCAGACACTTGAATATTCTTTTTAACTTTTGAGGATCTGACAGGAATATGATGTCCTTTTTGTGCGTGTCGTTTGGTTTTATTGCCGTTCTGTGCGTAAGCACGGCGGACAGCGCATGGGAAGAAAGCACAGTGATACCGGTTAGACTCGACCCAGTCGGGCAAGAGGGCAAAACCGACCAGTGGCGGACGTTTTCTGTAGAGGAGCGAGAAAAAGTGTCGGAGATGCGGGTCTATCGATTGGACGTATTTGGCAAACAGATGGTTTTGGAGCTTGAGCCGGACCAGACCTTCCTCGCCCCGGGGTTTGTGTTCCATGTTGTGGGTAGCCCTGAGCTGGAGACCCAGCAGGAATCTGACAGCGCCGCCGAGTCTCGGTGCTTCTATTCGGGTACAGTCAACGGAGATGCCCATTCTGCCGCTGCACTTAACCTGTGCCAGGGACTAAGAGGCGGATTCTACCTTGAAGGGGAAGAATATTTCATCCAGCCCCAAAACTTCAGCGACGCGCTCTCCGCCGAAGAGGACCTCCACACCATCCGCCGGAGGGGCAGGGCATCTTTAGCCGAGGAAGGTAGCACGAAGTGTGGGGTCAACGAGGACGAAGACAGGGTGACAGAGAACCTCGAGAAGAAAGTCAAACCCGATTCCACTACCTCAGAAGAGAAAGGTATGTCTCAACTGGGGGGAAACTGCTCAAAACTTACCTAATTGCTCAAAGTTTTGGTGTAAACTCACCTCAAACGTCGATTCGCTGGCCTTATAGAAAGGGTAGGCTATATTTGATCCCAAACACTGTCAATATCTATTTTGGATTGTCATAAGCGAATGAATCAAATGCAGAGGGTCTTGAAGAATGCCATGGGGAGATCTTTGAGGCATGATGAGTTTAAAGTTCTTTAGGAGTTTAGTTGTATAGTGAGAGCGCATTGGTGCGTTGCGAGTGTTAACGGAGAATTGGCTCTGAACTGACAGTACGGCGGGCTGGGAGGAGAAGGGGGAGAGAGGTGCTGAGGAAAGTAGGGGAGTGACCGAAAGAGGGAGGTACTGGTCGGGGCCGGGGCTAGTGAGACGTGTAAAACTCTCCCCCTGGTACCTACTGAACGCTGCACGGGCCAGAAGGATTTTTTTCCACTCTCGCATAAGTTTCCTCTAGAAAAGGTCAATTTAGGAATGTCTTTAGTGGGTGGGGCCGGGGTGGTGTGACGCTGAGTCACTGCAGCTCGAGCAGCTCCAGGCACTTCCGGAGAACTCGAGCTTCCCACAGAGCTTTCATTCCTCTCCGTAGGATTCTACCCAGTCCATGCCTTCAATACCATACAATACGAAATCAACCCAACAGGAAATAGCGAAAATAATCGTTTTTTTAGAAAGTCCCTCAGTCATATGGACTGTTACAATCCAAATTGCATAGTCCATCGAAGTCGAGATAGTAAAAACAGAGAATATATTTGAGCAGTCTCCCAAATATAAGGACCTTCAAAACCATTTCCACCATGTCAATTATACTGACCTATCTCCCTCTTCTTCTCCCCAGCCCACCACAGGTCCAGGCGTTTCGTGTCGACACCTCGCTTCCTGGAGATCATGTTGGTGGCCGACCAGTCCATGGCGGAGTTCCACGGCGCAGGCCTCAAGCCCTACCTGCTGACCATCATGGCGGTGGCCTCGCGCCTCTACCGCCACCCCACCATCCATAACTCCATCAGCCTGGCCGTGGTGAAGCTGCTGGTGGTGTACGAGGAGGAGCACGGCCCCCAGGTGTCCTCCAACGCCGCCCTCACCCTCAGGAACTTCTGCCAGTGGCAGCGGCAGCACAACCCGCCCAGCGACCGCCACCCGGAGCACTACGACACGGCGGTGCTCTTCACCAGAACGGTGAGCCCGACACTCCAAACCGGCACCTTCCTCACGTCTCACCTCGCCATCGTCTCCATTGGCGTCTGTCCGTTGGGGTTATAGGATGCCAGTTTTGTGACCGTGTTTTGCCGCCTCTTGCAGGACCTGTGCGGCGCCCACTCCTGTGACACGCTGGGCATGGCGGACGTCGGCACGGTGTGCGACCCGGACAGGAGCTGTTCCATCATCGAGGACGACGGCCTTCAGGCGGCGTTCACCGTGGCCCACGAGCTGGGTAAGAAAACCTACCCTGCCCCCGGCCTTCTGGACTCAAAAACGGCCTTCTCTTCTCTCCACCCCTCGCCTGAGTCTCCACCTAACCTTCTTATCTCCTCCCATCCCTCTCTCTCTCTCTCTCTCTTTAGGCCATGTGTTTAACATGCCCCATGACAACGCCAAGCAGTGCGCCAGCGTCAACGGCGACCACTGGGGCTCCCACATGATGGCGTCCACCCTGTCCAACCTGGACCAGCAGCAGCCCTGGTCCCCATGCTCCGCCCTCATGGTCACCTCCTTCCTGGACAATGGCCATGGCCAGTGCCTGTTGGACAAGCCCCACAAGCCCCAGGTGCTGCCTCAAGCGCTGCCGGGCACGGTCTACGATGCCGACCGCCAGTGCCGTCTCACCTTCGGCGAGGAGTCGCAGCACTGCCCGGATCTGAGCACCACATGCTCGGCCCTCTGGTGCACGGTCACCACCTCCAACGGGCTGCTGGTGTGTCAGACCAAGAACTTCCCCTGGGCTGACGGGACGCCATGCGGCCACGAGAACTTCTGCCTAGCGGGCCAGTGTCTGACCAAGAGCCAGGCGGCACGCCATCAGGTGGGTACCACGCAAGCAACGCTTGCACCCTGGGTTTGGGGAAGTGTTTGTTTTTGTTGGAGCTAATGAACAATGCTAGGTCCTAGCTAGCTTGTGTCTGACCTTTCTGTTCTGTTGGGTTTCAGACGCCGGTGAATGGAGGTTGGGGTGTGTGGGGTACGTGGGGAGACTGCTCCAGGACCTGCGGTGGGGGGGTGCAGTACTCCTTCAGGGACTGTGACAACCCTCTGCCCAAAAATGGCGGCAAATACTGCGAAGGCAAGAGGATCCAGTACCGCTCTTGCAACACAGAGATCTGCCCAGATAGCACCGGTAAGAACAAACAACTAAGAAACATGAGCATCAATGCACACACAAAGCCAGTTTCTATAACAAATTCATGATATGAACAATTGCTGTTTATCGTTTTTTATCCAGGCAGTTTTGCCTCCTAGCCTAGCCAATGCTAACACACTAGCCAACATGAACTTACTCCTCTCTTTATCTTGTTCTCCGTGCAGGTCTGTCGTTCCGTGAGGAGCAGTGTCTGGCCCACAACGACATCTCATCCCAGGTGACGTTCGGTTCCGGGGACGGGGTGGAGTGGGTGCCCAAATATGCTGGTGTCTCTCCTAAAGACCGCTGCAAGCTGATGTGCCGGGCCAAGGGCACAGGCTACTTCTCCATCCTGAAACCTAAGGTGAGACTCAGATCAGATTCCGAGTACAGCAGGATAGAGAATGTCATCCATGGCGTCTCAATACTGAGCAGAACTGTGATCGTCTGTAATGGAATGGCACTTGAAAGCCTAGACAGAATTTGATTCACTCGACAACTCCCCCCCTCTCCCAATAGCTGCAGATTGTAAGGGTTAGCAGACGTAACAGACGTTCACTATTTAAACTGGGTTAGACGTTAACATTCTGAATATGTCTCTCTTCTGCCCCCAGGTGGCCGATGGCACACCCTGCAGTCCCGACTCCACCTCGGTGTGTGTGCAGGGCCAGTGCGTGAAGGCTGGCTGCGACCGCGTCATCGGCTCCAGCCGGCGCTTCGACAAGTGCGGTGTGTGTGGAGGGGACGGCTCCACCTGCAAGAAGGTGTCCGGTTCTCTAGAGCGCTCCAGGTGAGAACTTCATCTATGTCCTTCACCGCCACTCACACACAGTTATAAGCTCAGCCTATTCTACGCACTTCCTGTCAGAAGTTTAACCCTCCTGTGTTTGTGTCTCCTCAGGCCCGGTTACCAGGATGTTGTCACCATACCCGCCGGCGCCACCCACCTGGACGTGAAGCAGCGCGCCCCCGGTGGCGGTCGCCACGACAACAGCTACCTGGCCGTGCGTCGCCTAGACGGCACGTACCTGCTGAACGGCGACTACAAGCTGACCACGCTGGAGACGGACATCGCCCTGCGGGGGGCGCACCTGCGCTACAGCGGCTCGGCCGTCACGCTGGAGCGCCTGCGGAGCTTTGCGCCGCTGCCCGAGCCAATCACCATCCAGGTGCTGTCGGTGGGCGACTCCCCGCGACCGCGCGTCAAATACAGCTACTTTGCCCCCCGGCCGGCCCCCGCCTCGCCCACCAACGGCGGCCGTCGCCATTCCATCAACGCCATCCGCGAGCTGGTGGGGGCGGAGTGGACCCTGAGGGAGTGGGGGCCCTGCTCGCAGAGCTGCGGGGGCGGGAGCCAGCAGAGGGAGGTGCTCTGTCTGGACCCCCAGGGCCGCTCATCGGGGGAGTGTCCCGAGGAGCTCCGGCCCCTGCCCTCTCGCCCCTGCAGCCACAACCCCTGCCCTCACTGGCTGCCGGGCGACTGGTCGGCGTGCTCCAAGAGCTGCGGCCGCGGCTTCCGCAAGCGCCCGCTGCGCTGCGTGGGTCCGGACGGTCGCACGTTGACGCACGAGAGCTGCGACCCCAAAGACAGGCCGCGGCCCCTGCTGGACTTGTGCAACCAGGGAGCCTGCTGAAACAGGAAGGAACTGCTGGGACTCGTGTTCACAACCCCCTCCTCCCTCCTCTCCGTCACCTGAAGCCCAGCTACCAAGATGTCTGAACTCCCGTCGTCCCTCGCTGTTGACCCGTTCTGCAGCGGCCAGTCTGAACCGACCGACAGGCCTATCGGGAGAATGTTTACGTCCTGCGCAGAGAGGAGCAGGTCGCCTGGGGGTCTGACGCCTCCACAGTGAGACTGCCAAGAGATGCTCCTGCCCTCACTGCCGCCACCTAGAGGACAGACCAAGTATTTCGGTCCGCCTTGGCTCTTCCACCTCACAACGCCACAGACTTGTTGCAGCTGCCTACCCTGGGCACCCGGGGGGGGCACGACACTGGCACACTGTGCCCCCCTCCCACCCACACCCCCACCCGCCCTTCCCAGTTGGAATAACTGAGGTGGAGAAAGAATAGACTGACTCTTCTTTCTTTCTATTTTGTCTAAATGCATGCTGCTTTACATGCTCACATCATGCTTGTGTGTTGTTTATGTCTGAGTGTATTATTTGTGTGTGTGTGTGTGTGTGTGCTGTTTGTCCTAGCTGGACTGGACAGACGTTTTGAGAGGAGAGGAGGTAGTATGGAGATGATGTAGGTGTATGAAATTGTTTTGGTGATTAAGATGTAGGAGATTGGAAATAATGGATGGTCTCACAGCCACACATTGAGCTTAAATGGAACTCCCTGATCCCCATATCACATCGGTTAACGTCACACCACCCGGCATCCTTATATTGGCTTGCGCTGCTACTCAAACATTCTTGCCTTTTTTGAGCCACACATGCTAAATTCGTGTCATCGTGCCCCTGTATAAACACCCGATGTGAGGGAATATATCAATTGACCAAAGAAGTGTGAGAGGGTTTGTGTGTAAGGGACAAGTATGCTGGGTGTGTGCGGGTGGAGATATAGTGAGACTTCTCTCCTGCTTCTACTTCATAAGTAAGTCTCTCCTGCCTTCTGAGAAGGTATGTTTTTCTAATGAGTTCCTTTTTTTGTACAGAATATCCAGAACATTATTTATTTTTGTACAGCCTGTTAAATATAATCATGTGGCTTTTTAATATTATTGTATTTTTATTTGTTATTATTATTGAAATAACAGAAGGATGTAGATTCTATAGAGTATTTATACAGTATTATATATGGTCCCTAGGTTCATGAATAAAATATCGCATTGACCTGTGCAATGTCTCCAGAGTGATGTGTCTTGGTACACCAGTTATACACACACACTGAATACACACACATACACACACATATGAATCCACAGACTTACAAGTAATATGAATATGGTTACATCTGCCAAATAATGGCAATCCTTCCCAAATAGAAGCATTTTAAAATCAAATGAACGTGCATCATTTATTCACTAGGTGGCAGCATTATGGAGGTACTGGAAGTACTTCCATCAGACACAAAGGATGTCATCACCATAGCTGTGAGAGGGTATAGAAGACAGTTGTATTCGCTCCCATTTGGGAAACAACCCAATGTGTCTTCAAATCTATATACCATGGATGTCTTAATTCCAAATTGGTTGCACTGACAGATAAACAGCAAACTTAACATTGTTAAGTTAATTTCTCCTTTTCTGAAAGCCTCTTAAATACCCTTGAAGGCCCTGCGTGCTTTTTTAGGGGGGGGGGGGGAGCAGGCCAATCAACAGCCACATGCTTACGCCTAAACATACGGATGCAATCATCTCTTGGGTTTCAGGACTGTGTGGGTGGCATCTCGATTAAACCTTTAATGCCCAATAGTTTATAATGAAGGTGAACTTGATTACAAAGTACCTTTTTCATAGAATTCACCCCTCTGTAGATGTGCTTATCTAATCAGTAACCCACGTCGCCGCTGCACTACCATGTCACAGGCTAAAATAAAAATTGACATTTATTCTAGTTTTCGTTTGGTTGGTACTTCCATTACAAATCTCCCAGAACTGCTCGTATTTTTCCGCCCTTTCACAACCTATCGCAAATGCCTTAGGCACATCGACTCACTCTGTAAATACCTCACCACTGGCAAATTATACACCTCGTTTTTATGCTCATAAATTGTGTAATTTGAGTAGCTGCCAGAATAAGAATTATTACCTTTAACCTAATGCACTGTGATGAGAACAGTGGATTTTGAAATACGTTATTTCAATGTTGCCTATATTATGAAAAGCAGCCAAAATAATAGATGTTGTTCTGTGAACACTGAACAGCATGCATCTGGAACATGTACAGCAAGTAGGCTACATAGGTCAAGTCTTGGGACTTCTGCTCTATTAGACAAACAACAACGGCAAAAATAAGACGCATTTATGATCCGGGTAATTTAGAGTAGGTAACAAATAAGCTACAGGTCTGTCTTTTCATGGGTATCCTAATTGGCGGCCTAATCGTGAGGTCTACTCGGGTCTATTGTGTCTTGAGAGCTTCGGCCTCTCATCTCCACTGGTCGTGATAGCGTGGGCGGTGGCTCCGTGCTTGTCGAGGAGAACTCCGCTCTCGCTTGCAGTCCATACCTCCACCTCTATAGGCAACAGGGAGAGCAAATGTAGCGGCCACGGGGGAAGGATAGTAGTGGGGACGGTTTAAAAAGTCGAGAGGGAAGGAACTCAAGAAAGCGAGCTCAATTACACGCATACCGAAAACTAAATGCAACGTATTTGCGGGAGAGAAGGATTTCAGAAGTAACAAATAGGGACGGTCTATGAGTTTGAGGCAGCGCTTTTCTTCTGTCTTCTTCCTACCGAGTGAAACTTTGGAAATTACCGACTTTAGGTTGTCCGATAGTGTGCCTTTGCCGTCATAACAACAGTGTAACGGTACATCACAGATGAAGAACTTTAAACGTGAATAGCTCACTGCCCGGTGATAAAACGAAGCCGGGTAGCTAAAAACTAGTCGCAAAGGCGATGGCTGGCCCCGGGAAGAGGAGTATGGCTGGTTGGACATTTTTGAGAGACTCCCTGATACTCTGCCTGTTCACCGGTAAGCTTAGTTTTCAAGTCGTCAAGAACTACGTTTTTTTTGTCAGCATGGTCCCATTGTCTTTAACTGTGCGTCATTGTTCTCATTAATTATTTCCAAGTTGACTCCGAATGAAAGGAATTACCTACCTCATATTTTATTAAGTGTGAACTCGCCAACTTATTGCATTAAAGCCTGCTGCTAAATTGACAGGCTGGATAGCCTCTGAAATGATATCTATTCTAAACAGTAATACATGGAAGAACACACATTCGTATGCCTGCGAATTTGTGATGCGTGTGTATGGGTTGGATTCAGTCATAAGAAAGACAAATAATGCTCTAAGAGTTCTTAATGGCCCATACTGGCCCCTCAAGCGCATCCCAAACGCACATCAGCTTTATATTAACAGCGATACTCAGTTATCAAATTATCGGCAATACAGACACATGCACGTAAGTCTTTACTGCATTGTTTTCCATTTACGTGGCCCGTGAACTGTAGTGGGGGTGGGGCGGGCTTGCCGAGTCTTCCAAGAAGGTGGTAGGACAGCTAGTGGCATTGTCCCCGGCGTGTCGAGAGACAGGACCTGGAGGTAGCAGCGCAAGACCTCAAGGGACCACCCACGTAGCATGCAGATATATCCATTTAGAGAATGTATACTGAACGAATATCAGAGTAATCTATATATTTCTTCATTTAGAAAAACCCCCAATCGTTTATTTATATTTTAAAAGTGTGCCCTGCTTCTTGCCCCCTTAGCTTTCCGTTTATTATATCCATCACTAAATGGTCGTTAGTAGCACTATTATACCGTTGAGAGAAAAGCAGATATGTGTCTGGACTGGGATGTGGGGGTTGAAGGTGCTTACATGTGCTGCTGGCACAGTCCATGTGGAGATCTGGGAAGTTTCGGAAACACGCACACGTCATGTAACAATTTTGTCTGTCATTGTAAGTGCGTAGGAACCCATTCACATGGACTGAAAGACCCTTGAAGTAGTTTCAGTGTTCATCACGACTCATTTTCTGCCTCTCTCTCTCTTTTACTCTCTCTCTCACACACACACACACACACACTACCCATGACCACAGCCTACAAAGGGAAGCTTTGCTCAGGCTTGTACGGGTTCAGACTAGTAGAGTGCACGCAGAGTGGTTTAGTCAGCAAACAGGGATATCTTACAATCCAGGCATGATGGTCAACCACATATCTAGACATTTGGGTCTGCCATATCAAATATTTGAGCTGTTTTGGACAGGGTTATTGTCTGAGTGTAGACTGTGCCTACATGTATGCCAGATAATGCTAGTGGATCGACTGATCCTTAGTTGTGTTTGAAGAAATGTGGGTTAAAGAGTTACAGAAAAGTATATATTTAATCAAAAACAAATGCATTCTTTGCACTTTTAAATTGTCAATCATATTTTTTTTTAAGACTGGATTATTTTGAATGTTAAATGGATAATAGGCTGGGAACACGGGTTTGGTTTTATGAATGGTTCCAAATGCCTCCGGGTACTTTAAAGTAACTCCATAAAGGCTTTTATTACACTTGACATTTTCAAAATGAAATGTGTTGATGGGTGCTCTTTGAATAACAGCTCAAAAATAGATAAAGGTCTCTTATAAAGAGGTTGGCACTATTATTAGTGAGGTAATGACATGAAAATGCCATACTAATAAAAGTTGTTAAGGGTCTGGTAGCCGTGGACTCAAACTGAGTGGGGGGAAAACGTAAACACTTGAAAGTAGATTGGCAGATAAATTAACTCTGTGTGTGTGCGTGTGTGTGTGTGTGTGTGTGAATTGCAGGAAGTGGTGAGGCACAGTGTGACGGCTGTGTAGAGTACTGTTGTGATGGCACCCCTCCTTTCTGCTGCTCATACTACGCCTATGTGGGAGACGTCCTCTCGTAAGTCTACACACACACACACACACACACACTGAGCTGGCCCAAACAGAAGTGCATGTTATACCGCGCACATAAACCTCACCCCCTGCCCTCTCCGGCCTCCCGCGTGGCCCCTGTGGAGACCCTGACCCCTGACCTCTACTGACGGGACAGCTGCAGCACTATCTCTTCTCTCTCCATTCAGGCATTGAGTGGGGGAAGCATACCATAGCACTAGGGCTGTTGCTATTGTAAACAGTTTAACCTTGGAAGAATGGATCCCACACACATAGTCTTCTATGTATTTTGCATACTCATTTATGGTGTGAATGAAGAATGCATTTCATTGCTACATGGATTTGAGTGAAAGTACACACACACGGTGGGTTCGGGGTGGATGGAGGGGGGCGCAGAGACGAGGGGTGCATCTCATAGTTGTAGGGAGGTGGGGGACCTGGAGGGAAGTCGATCAGTGATTGGAAAGGTGGGGAGGGGGGTGGGGGGGTAAATGAGTGTATTATAATGACGCTCACAAGTCCCAGGTGCAGCTCGGTCAGATATCAATCATATCTGTGGAAACATTGGTATGGGTGCCTTTTAAGACTCTCATGAATAAGAGTATGTTTGTATGCGTTTATGTATCTGTTTTCTTTTTCTTTTTTTTTCCCTTTATGGTGTATGTCTTGCTATTGGGTCTAGAGCCTGTCATAGGGTTTAAATATACTAACAGGAAAAGGCTGAGTCATATAATTGGTCATTCACAGTCTTCCTTGCAGCTGCACAGACATGTTTTGTCAGGTGTCCTTTGAAAGCACCTCACCCGCGTGTACCTGCGTCTGAATAACCTTCCTCTATTGTCGACAGACCACCGGGTTCTGTGGGTTGAAGCCAAAGCATTTATCCATGAATGCCGAGCTCACCTTTGTATTGGTGTGTGTGCGTGTGTTTCAGGGGCACGGCGATCTCTGGGATCGTGTTTGGCGTTGTGTTCCTGATGGGGGCGGTGGCGGCCTTCTTCCTGTGCGTGTGCATGTGCGTGAAGAACGGACGAGGAGCACGCGTGGGCGTGTTCAGCACCTCCTGTGTCAACACAGTAACCCAGGGTTACCCGGGTAAGACTGCCACCCCCTCTGCCTCCACCGCCAGTCTGTCCAGTCCATGTCTCCCATGCGCTCACCACGGCCTGCTTTTCCACCATGTAGCCACTAGATGGCAATGTAGCTCTATCTAAAGCCGCCTCTTAAACCAGATACACTGGAGGCTGCTACATTTGTGCTTAAGCTGATTAGGTGTGGCAGGGCCTCTGTTAGTTTATTTCTCAGTCACAGATAGCTGTACTGTGTGTTGTTTAAGTAAATAATAATTATTGTAATGGATCATTTACCCCCCCCCCCCCTCCACCTTCCCAATCAATTCTCTCCCTCTGCTTCCCTCCAGGTCCCCCACCTCCCTACAACTATGAGATGTACGCCTCGGCTCTGCGCCCCCCTCCATACACCCCGAACCCACCCAGGACGGCCAACTACTCCCCGCCCCCTCCCTACCCAGGTTCCATCCCCAACCGCAAGTGAGCCCAGACCTACATGACCGCCAGGGAAACACCCCCCCCCCGCCCACCCAAGCGGCCTGGCTGTCACATGGCCACAGAGTGGATGACACAGGAGCATCGCACATTCGAAACGAGCCCCCCCCCCCCCCCCCCCCCCCCCCCCCCCAAAGCTGCAATGAACCCGTTTGGATTTGCCTGTGTCATATATTCACAAAGACTGGACCACTCCATCATCCAATCCATGCGGGGGTGTGGGTTGATTGGTGTCTTAGGGGCAGTGGCCCCTGGAGGTGAACTGTTATGTGCATGTGTGGCGCATGCTAAGTACCCTCTCTGGGAGGTGGACCTTCTGTAACATGTTCTCTCTGGTAGAGATGCCTGTTGGCGGGCCATCCATCAGGCCCAGCACCCTAACCCTGTTTAGGTTTCATCTAGACTGAGGGGAACGTGTGTGAAGGTTTATTGATTTTGACTTCAATAAATGGATGGCGCACGTGTCTGCCAGTGCACAACTGAGACTGGTCGGGATCCGATCTTGAAGCTCTGGAGATCAATAGGTTGATGATGAATCCTGTGGTGTGAAATTACATTTTACAGCAGACATTTTTCATCTTTTTTCGTATGTTGTTGCTATGTATACAGTACGTGTGGTGTACAATTGAATAAAGTTTAGTTGTGAATTGTATTTTGACCTCAATCGGTGTTCTGTAAATTACCACCCAGGGAATACTTACACTTGTAATACGTAGGCCTGTGATTTTATTGATGAGGAAGTGTTGCTGTGTAAAAGGTATGTTACAAGAAACAGTTTAGCATTATGTGTGAGATATTGTCTATCTGCTAGCCATTCGAGGATGTTGTCTTGTTTTACATTCAAGGTTAGGGGGGGAGGGCTGGTTTTAACAGGAAGATGTGTGTGTGTGTGTGTTTACATAGTGATAGGAAACACGAAGCGCCAAAGGCCAAGGAAACAAACAGTCCAGGCTGTGGAGGATAAGCCGGGTCTCCGGGGACAGGTTGACGGTGTCCTGCAATCAGAAGCGCTTATCCTTATCGGAGGAGTGACTGCGAGTTCAGGATGGGGTCACTGTATAGTCTGGTCTGCAGAGTGGAAGAAAAAAGGTCAGGCCCTGCCGATAGTGTGACTTCAGTCAAGGTTCTGAAGTTCCAAACGCATTTATCAGTCTGCTGAGTGGAGAGAGAGATGGGAGTCAAGAAATGACAAGTCAGGAATAATGAATAGATCTAAGACACGGAAAAGGCCCGCTGCAAAGTGTCTCTGAGGCATGAAGGTCAGAATGCATCCTGATTTATACAGAAGGCAGCCCTTGTATTTGATGTCATGTCCTGGCAGCTGACTTCCTAGTCTAAGCACGGGACATGGAAAGCACATGCAAAAACATATACCGACAAGACTTCAATACAAGAATATCAATATAATGATGTCAAAATGGATGATGGATATTTTCATGTAAGATGTTGATGAGGTACTATTAGGTCAAACGTAATATACCGATTAGGATGAACAAATGTTAATACTTCAATTACTCCCTTTGCATGCCTATTTAGGGGTAATTGCCAGGTACAACGTTGTTTTTTTCCATCACCTGTCTGAGAGGCATTTACTGTATCTTGTAACCTCCAATGCTTTCTCACCTGTGACCTTCCGACGCCTGTATTTAGTGGGCATGCACAATGGTGACCTTAACCACAATGTTGGCTTGACAATCTAGAACATTATAAAGCCAACAAGGATTTAGGCACAGCTGATGAGCTACCGCCTCGTGCTTATTCAACTGTGATTTGTGTGTTTGTGAAAGAAAAAGAGGGGGGAGGCGGCACCATCGGCCCCCTCCCTTCCCTTCCTCCATTCTATTCCCTCGCTCTCCGGTCAGGTGATCTAGCGACTGAGCAGCTGTAAAGCCTCGGTATCGTTCTCCATCACACCGAGAGCAACACACACACCGAGAGAGTCACGCTGCATACCTACACCCACGGATACATAAAATAAGCCCCGACACATCGCACATTGGACGCGTTGTGACAAGAAATCGGCATGGGGGACCGTATGGCTTTGTTGCTGCTGCTGGTGGCGACCTCGGCGCTTGCTGTTGAGGTAAGGAAGGGTTTAGACGGGATGAAACCAGGCGGTGATTACCGCTACCATTCCTGTTCTCTTCCGCGGCTGTTGTGAGATTAGTTGGGCCATGTTCCAAACCGAAGAGGTTAATTATGCGTGAATAGACCATGATGAAACCACAAAGTCAGGAACTGTGTACTTCTGAATGTTTGAAGAAATACATTTTAAGATCGATTTCAGAGTTAGGCTACCTCGAGTTCGGATGGACGGAAAATATATTTTTCAGTCTTGTCCTTGTTGGCATTCGTTGTCATCTTGCGAATGTTATTCTGCCTATCGTTTACATTGTATAAATACAAGTGTCCGAACCTGAGAACAATACATTTGTTTATAAATATGGGATACAAATGTCTTCGACTAAATTGGCTTGTTCAAAATTATTGACAAAAGAGAAATTCTTTATTTCAATCGGGCGTGATTTCGTGTGTGCATTTGTCCTTTGGTAAAGACTACACACAGCCGTATAGCCTACACCCGCCACATATTGTGTATAATAAATGTAATGATTTTTAAATTTACATCGATTGAGTTGGGGGTGATATTGTGTGTTTCTTAAATGTTTGGCGTAATGAGACCCTTGTGGGGTGGGCGTGTTGGAGATGGAAATCTTTATATAGGCCTAATTGGTTATGTAGGCCCATTAGAGAGGAAACAAACTTTAAATTAAACGATTAAAAAAGTGCAACGAATTCTAAATGTGTTAGGTTGACATTGCACGGAGCCATGCAAATAACGGCCGCAGAACATTTTCCTGCTCGTCAACATGTTTCATGTTGAGGATAAAGAGAATGTAGAGAGGCAGAAGTAAGATGGCGGCGGTACACTGCAGCATTCCACAGTCAGAACATCGGGAAACTAGCACTCGCCTCGCTCAGCATTACTTTATCATTTTAACAACCATGACAGCATGTTCCTTCGACATATCCAATTGTTTTGAGTGTCTTGAACTTTGGTTAAAAAAAATATATCAGTAGAGGCAAGTTTAGGATTTGGCCCTGGCCCTGGCCCAGATTCCAGGGATGTGTTTCACATAATAACGGATCATCTATCTTGGGCGACATGCCATGTATGTGTGAATGTGACATTGTCCGCTACAAAACATGTTTTACAACCACATTTAGCGTCTTTCCTACCTATCAGAACAGCAGTTGTGGCGTCCCAGATTTCGAATAAACTTGGGAACTGCGGTCCTGGAAACAAATGTTGCTGGTCAGTGGAGGATACATTTAATAAAGGCGCTACTTGTTACAAACAGGTCGATATGCGTCCGTTCCTCACATAATAGCCATTATTCTCAAATGCACATTCTTCTGTTTCACTGCAGCCGCTTTCTCACAGATGAACAAGCTCAAATTATTGTTGGCTTCTTTCATGTTACGGTGACACTTGTACCTGTGGTTTATCGCTGTATTTCTCAAACCTGGCTGTAGGAAGACCATTTGGGATTGAATACCCGTTTCATGTGTCATGTCAGCAAACCTACAACATCGATTAGTAAAATCCAGCATGAAATACATTTTCAGTGATTACTTTTCCATTGTTGAACATCAATCAACTAATGCTTTCTTTCTTTTTTGCTTCAAATTCTTTTGTATAAATGACCTTTTCTGCTCTACATGCTGGTTACATCAGGTTCCTTGTTAATGACCCTCTCCATAGATGGAGTTGTGTGGAAGCTGAATTCCAGCCATTGTGTAGTTTTCATGCTAGGGCAATGGGTTGAGGACCAGCGGAAGCAGTCTGGCAAAGCACTGCAGTCATTCAGCCCAAGGCAACATAGCCGATCTCAACACCATTAGTGCAAATTATTCCTGTTGGTGCACCCGTTGTTTCCCGTTGGCACCTTCCACCGCTAACACTGCAGTGCCATCTCTTCTCTGTTCCCCTCACCGTTAACACTGTTATGCTGCTCAGGCCCTTTAACAGGTTGTTGTGCCCTCTCTTGTGTCATGCCTCTGGCCCGCCAGACAGGAATTTCAGCTTTTATGGCTTGGTCGTCACACAGCATTTGTTGTGTTGTCATGGCGGTTGGCTTCTTTGGCAGAGGGTGCACCTCCCCACTCAGTTTGTTGTTTTTTGGTACCCCTCTGCAACTCCTCCCCCACTTCGTATCTCTCTGTCTCCCTCTCTCCCTGTGTCTCTCTCTCTCTCAGTCCATGCTGGGCCCCTCCCCTGACTGTGAATGTGTCTGCCTGTGGAGGTGGCCCCATGGTCTGCATGGAGGAGAGCTGATCTTAGTCAAATCAGGCCAGTGAGGCTCAGAGAGATCAGAGAGGAGCCTTCGCTGCCAGGCTCCTAACCACGCCTCGACGCTGCAGCGTTCAAAGGCGCTCCAAATAAGAACCAGCTTCTTTTTTTTTAACAACTGGAACTCCCCCCCCCCCCCCCAGCATCGGCGGTGCGAGATAATCAATCCTGTCGGACGCCGCGGCGATGCATACACAGTCCGATGGCGTGATGCGGGTGCGCCATGTGTCGCGATGATGACTGTGGCGTGACGGATGTGCCCTTTTTAGCGAGGCGAGCCGGGCGACCTTCACGGATCCATGCGTGACCCAGAGCTCGACAATCCAGCCAGGGTCCAGGGAGGAGAGGCCCGGCTTCCAGAAATGTAATCAACATGGAGTCATTACTTCAGTCTGCCACACCATGGTCAATGTGTTATTATTCAGCTGGAACTGAGAAAAGGGAGGGGGAGGGGGAGGGGGGGGAGCAGATTCTAGGTCCGTGTCATGGAGATTGATGAATAAGTCTTTTAATCATTGAGGATGTACACAAACACGCCACACACACGGCGACGAATAAAATGGCAGTTTTAGTAATCTCACACACCAATGTGCAGACATTGGTGTTCTGCCAAATACCTAGGTAAGATGGTTGACTTAACAGCTAAGTCTTAAGAATTACCAAACACGTGTGGACTACAGTGAGGTGACCACAAGTCCCTCCCATCTTCTACGGCAAAGGTGACACCTTCCATTTGACTTTGTAATTGCCCTCACTAGCTACCCACTGCACCCCAGGAACACAAATGACAATACTGTATTTAAAATGGCCGCTCGCTCTAGTCCCATCTCAGTTTTTTTTCTCCAAACTCGAAGGTTTCCAGGGTTGTCGTGGCGGCACTGCCTTCCCCCGGCGCCTGGCACCCGGGCTATAATTAGAGAGACGCTGCCGTAGAGCGATATTCCTGTCTCTCACCCTCCCTCCCTCTCTCTTCCTGCTTTCCGCACCACTCGCACCAACTCCTGTGTTTTCTTCCTCGCTAAGTACTCCATAGGGCCATCCAAGTGTCTGTCACATGTGTCGTGCAAGCAAGAAGGGACATGTTTCACGTGTGTCTTCAGACAAAACTCGAGGCTCCTTTTCATGAAAAGGAATCAACTCGGAAGTCTGTTACATTCCAGCCCTCAGCCAATCAGAACCGAGGGCTTGGATTCCGTTGATTTGCACCCGCTGCTAAATTCAAACCCCTTTTTTGCTGGTTTTGAAAACGTCCATTGCTTCTTTTATGGAGGGAAAGTCTGCTTGAGAATGCCAGTCCTGCCAGCCTGACCTCCTGACCTCGGTGTGTCATGAAGCCGTGGGATATACTTGGATGTGCCTGTCTATTCTTGGGTGTTGTGTCTTGTGTGGTCTCTGCTGTAATGGACTTCCTTCACTTATGTTCATGCAGATAGAGGTGCAAGGTGTGTATGGGTGTGCTTGCATAGAATGTCTCAATATTGCTAGCACTGCACTTACACAATAACTGGGAGGGGCCATCAATTCCGACTGTGAATTGCTTTAGATCACTGGAAGGAAAGCTGCTCAAGTACCAGGAAATGTAAGGGAATAATACAGACCTATATGTGAAGGTATTCAACATTAAAATAGAGCCTTATCAAAAGGGCAATGTCCTGTGTGTGTGTGTGGTGTTTGTGTGTGGTTCCAAACCATTATGTGATACAAGTGTAACTAGTGTGCGTTAGTTTCAAAAGCTGATTTTTTTTGTCCATTTGTCCCTAAAGCTTATCCGAGACCAGGGATGATGATGATATCGTCCAGGGTTTGGATGGCAGATGTCTGCTGTGGTGGTGGTCACCAGCAGATCAGGCCATCTGGGCTGGCAGGGCACAGCCCATGTGAGCTGCCTGGCGGGACGGGACGGGGATGGGGGGGGGGGGGGGGGGGGCGGGGGTCAGGAGACCATAACTGGAACTGCTCCTAATGCTCCCCACACACACACACACACACACACACACACACACGCTCTCCTACATGTAAACACTCTCACACACACACAGACTCATCCCCCTCACACCACAAACACACTTTTATGATGACATGCCTGCTCCCAAACGGGCTTGGCCAAGAAGGGCTGTTGCTTGTCGTCATAGCGACGCGGGGGGTGGTGAGTCTGCCGCAGGTCCAATGGGAACAGACGTCAAGATAGACCCCATCCTCATGGCGATAGCCAAGGCAACCACTCTTCCGTCCCGGGTGTCTTGCCTGTAATTGGAATGTTGGCAGGCAGGGGTGTGAGAGAGGCGAGAGGCTGGAGGTCTGATTGCCCTGTAATCACAGTAACACATTCCCCAGAGAAGATCCGGTCCCCTAGACCAGGTGCAGATGTCATTACAGGCGCACACACACACGCGCATATGTTCAAAGATGGGCTCAAGCCAGAGGTTAAAGTCACTGGATTTTCCAAAGTGTGTGTGTGTTTTGGTGTGTGGGAGAGAGGAAGAGGTTGTCTTGACACCTCTCCTGCCTTCTCCAGTTCAGTCAACACACTTCCTCGCTAACTGGTTTCCCACAGCTCCCGTTTCCTGTGCTCTGTAAAAAAAGAAAAAAGATGAAAAAGCAACCTTTTGTGAATGCGTCATGGCTAATCCCCACCATTTTGGATATGTGTGTTTCTAGGCTGCCATCGCGATCTGGCTTTGTGGTATCTCTCTCTCTCTCACTTGTCCCCCCCCCCTCCCCCGGGTTGGTAGAGGGTTGGTCGAGGGTTGAGCAGATCCCTCACAACACATCCAGCCCCCCCAGAGGGTCTTCCCCAGGCACCACCCTCATCCCAGATCCCCCGCCCCCCCAGCAGGCCTGTACCACTCTGATAAGACCCTCTCCACAATTAACATCACCCGGGGCCTGCCAGGACCGATTTCCACAAAATCTGATGCGTGCGTGTTTGCGTGCGTTAATGTTATGAAAAGAGTGAGAAACAGATGGAGGAAGAACAAGATTTTCCCCCAGGCCAAACCCAACACAAGGGACTCCTACATAAGCCAATGGGAACATTGTCATCTGGGGAGGCAGGGCCATAGGGAATTTGGTTAACCAATAGAGTAATTATTCTGGGCTGAGAGACACGCCCAAGAGCCAATTGCGTCATCTGAACTAATCACTGGCCAAATGAGGTAGAAAACATTGACGAAGGACTACAGGGTCTTTCAGACGCAACAAGGAGCAAAGTGCTTGTATGTTTAAAGATCCCTTTTATACAAATAAAAAAAGATCCCTTTTATTTTTAAAAATCTGGATTTGATTTTGGTTAACCGTAATATTTCACAACTCTTATGCATGTGGGTGTGTACAGTTACTGTGAAACAGTTTTGTGGATTTGTAGCTGATGAAAGATTTCTGATAATCTGTGTTTGTCAATAACTGAACTTGGAAATGAGATCCTAAATGGGTTGAATTGAGTGTTGGCTGAAGCAGTAATTGGACGTACATAATTCTCCTTTAGAACATTTCTCACCATTCAAATTGTGAGTGTTACAGCTGGTTCAAAGACTAGACCCTGGGTATATGATTTACTATTTCCACAAACACACGGTGGCCCACTTTTAGGAAATTGCACACAGACAAACAGGCCGACAAAGAACAGAACGTCAACATTTCAAAGGAGCCCTGCTGTAGTTTCCATGGCATCAGCCATTTTCCCCTTGGCCTCAGCAGTTGTGTTCATTAGCTAATGTAGCTAGCTCCAAGGCACATCTTGCTATGATGGATAGCGGCAGCCTCAAAACCTGCTTATCAAGAAGCAACAATATCAGCTCCTGCATTAGCCAGCTGTGACAGCCTGGCTTGTGTGTTTGAGATGGTATCAAATTGAGAGAGATATATATATATATATATATATATCTAGATCTGTTGTTCCTTTCATCGTTTTTGTGCATGATAGAGAGAGGGAGATTAACGTATCAGTATATCAACGTCTAGCCCTGTGATATAAGATCTGCTTCAAGGAATAGTCAGTCCTGCGCTGGCGTGGCTAGCAGTTCTCATACACACACACACACACCGTCCTCCATCCTGTCTGCCTCGGTGTGCTGTTCACGATGGTTGTGTGGCGATTGGCTGGTTGTGACTGGAAGCACTGTGCCGTGAGTTCCTTCACTGTGGGTTGGGACTAGCAGGGGGGGGGGGGGATATGTCGTCCGGGCTCAGTCCTAATTCTCCTCCCAGATTACTCGCGGCAGGCTGGCCAGACGACGGATGAGATGGCAGCCTGGTCGAGCGGGAGGGATGAGGGCGGGCAGAGGCGAGCGAGCGAGCAGGCTGTTCAGGGAAGCCCTGTCGCTTCGCATCAAGCCCACCATGTTACTATTACTGCTGCTGTTACTACTACTGCTACTCACCCCCCCCCCCCAGCCTCTCTCTCTCACCCACACTCTGTCTCTCTCTTTCTCTGTGTGTCTCTCTCTCTGTGTCTCTCTACTGCATCTTGTAATGTGGCCTAGCACTTGACCTTCTGAGACAGAGGATTATTGACCAATCTGTCTATATTCCAATCTCTTCCTGTCTTTCCCTGGGGTGTTTATTGCTTTCTCTCATGCCCACCCCCTCCCCTCCACTTTTCCTTTCACACACCCCTGGCTTTTTCAGTGTGTTCTAGAAACGGAGATTGATGAGACTGCAGAAGGATTTGGCTGCTCGCCCCAAACCTCCCCTTGCAAAGAGCAGTCAGAGAAGAGAGAGGTTAGCGCCACGGCTGGAGGCAGAGGGAAGCGATGGGAGGTTGGGACGGGGGAGAGGCCATGGAACACGCCATGGAAGACGGATGAACGGGGACGAGTGAGAAAGGGCATCGTTTACAAGCCAAAACGGGACGGGATGGATTTGAAAGTAGCCTGTAGGTGATCAAACTGCTGAGTTAAATCCACACCTGCTCTTGGGCAACATGGAACCACACCACATCCACAGGGCGGGGTTTAACCCTCCCCCGCATGTTTATAAGATAGACGGCTGTTTATCCCCGGTCCCTGAGTGCTCATGCTCAGGGCTCCCAGATGGCAGGATGGGAGTTGAGCCCCGGTCCCTAAGTAACCCCACTGGTGCAGATGGCAGAGTTGGTGCTAAGGTGACCATGTGTTGAGGCTGCTGACGGACGGGGGGGGTGCCACGGATGGCACACCCTGCTGGGTGTGTTGGTGTGTCTGTGGAGGGTGTGAAAGGGATTGGATGCCGTGTGTGTGTGGAGGGTGGGTATGAGAGGGATTTAATGCTGTGCGTGTGTGCGTGTGTTGAGAGGGATTTACGAGATATGCGGTTCACCAGGGCATGGGTTGTAGCAGGTTGGTGTAAAGGACATGAACTTCTCTCGGCAGTAGCTTCACAGAGCATAAGGCGCCAAGCTGATGTGTGCTTGTCCGTCTTTGCGTGTGTGTCCGTGGGGTTCTTGTTTGAATTCGCCGGAGAAGGAAAAACATTGCCTCGACTGCACAAGAGAATCTAGTCCGGCCAAAATATGTTATCCACTTCACAAGCAAACATTTGTGTTGTTGCCAGAACGGTCGGACCACTAACAAGATTATGGAATACACAATGGCATCAGTCTCCCTCCCTCTCTCTCTTCCCCCCCCCCCCCCCCCCCCCCCCCCTCCCTCCCTCCCTCGCTAGCAAACTCTTTCTTTGTGGTCTCTCCGTTTCCCCACACAATGCAGTCATTCACTGGCTGTGCTGCACCTCCTTCCCTGAGGGAACCTCGACACAAAACCTCCTTGCATGCGGACGGCTTGGTCAGCATGATACTTCCCACATGCTCTCCTCATCTGCCTCGATTTCTGTCTGCCTCCACTCCCTCAGTCGGATTGGCAGAGATGGAGGCAGCCCTGCACGTCAATACAGTTACACAACCTCATTACCAGTCCAGGGCCGAGAAAATGACATGGAGACGCACACAGGTTTCACCCCCTGACGTGATTGGGTGCTTGGTTCCATTTATGGGACTTGGAGAGAGGGCACACGGAGAGTGCGAGTGCATGTTGCTCGCTTTCCTGATTGGTCTACAAGACGTTTCTTGTTAACATCCAGGCCCTCATTTGGAACGGATTATCGGATGATTGATCCGCCTGACTCAAAGGCTTCAGACGCATCTCGTGGGTGGGGCTCGTCGATGTGCCAGCAGCATCCAAGCTAACCTCATCTTCCCTTTCTTCTTCTCTCCTTTCCTTCTTCTCCTCCTCCTCCCCCGACCTCTTCTTTTATTCGATTCCCCCACCCTTACCTCGATTCCCCCACCCTTACCTCCCTGTTCTCCCCCTCTCCCTCACCACCTTCTCTCCTCCGCAGGTGCCGACAGATGAGTCCATGGGTCTGCTGGCGGAGCCCCAGGTGGCCATGTTCTGTGGGAAGCTCAACATGCACATCAACGTCCAGAGCGGCAAGTGGGAGTCGGACCCTTCCGGAACCAAGAGCTGCATCGGAACCAAGGAGGGCATCCTGCAGTACTGCCAGGAGGTAAGAGAGGAGAGGAGAGGATGAGGTGGAAAGGGCGAGGAGGAGGAAGGATAGGGTGGGGGGGGGGGGGGGGGGGGGGGGTGAGGGTGGTAAGGAATGTGGCCATGTGAGCGTAGATGGTGAGGCCGAGTGGGGAAGCGGGGAGGGTGGAGTGGATAGGATGAGAGGGAGGGAGGGAGGGATTACTGGCACAGAGGAACGAATTTGGAGAAAGGGAGCATCTCAGGAGAGACGGGGAGGGGGGGGGGGGGGGGGGGGGAAACACAAGGAAGGCTTTTGAGAAAAGGAGGAGTACAGAGAATTGGGTCAGGTGGAAGGGTGAAGAAAGGATAAACTGCAGGCAGGGGAGGGGAAAAAAGCTGGCGTGAAATCAAGAAAGTAATTAGCAACAACAAGAACTAATATTGGGGGAGGGGGGAGGGGTGAAGGTCTACAAAGAATACTGAACAGAGGATGACGAGAGGAGAGGAAGGGATGCGTAGAGGACAGTGAGGCTAGCTGGAGCAGGGGCGGGGGGGGAGAGGTGGACCAGGAGGAGAGGAGAGGGAGACGGGATGAGGAGGGATGGGGAGACTGATGGAGCGTGTTCTGTGTGTGTGCAGGTGTACCCTGATCTCCAGATCACCAACGTGGTGGAGGCCAACCAGCCAG
The DNA here is from genome assembly GCF_021917145.1 of Hypomesus transpacificus. Classification (NCBI taxonomy): domain Eukaryota; kingdom Metazoa; phylum Chordata; class Actinopteri; order Osmeriformes; family Osmeridae; genus Hypomesus; species Hypomesus transpacificus. Next base: position 29,961 of record NW_025813769.1, read on the forward strand.
TCAGCATCCAGGACTGGTGCAAGAAGGGACGCAAGCAGTGCCGCAGTCACCTGCACATCGTGGTGCCCTACCGCTGCCTGGGTGCGTGTGTGTGTGTATGGTCTTATGTGTGGGTGGTTACAACTGTGTGTGTGTGTGTGTGTGCAGGTGGGTGGCGAAATCTGTAGAGAGGCTGTATATATGTGGGTATATTAAGTGTGTGTGCCTGTGTTGCAGTTGGGGAGTTTGTGAGCGATGCCCTGCTGGTTCCTGACAAGTGTAAGTTCCTGCACCAGGAGCGCATGGACCAGTGTGAGAGCCACTTGCACTGGCACACTGTGGCCAAGGAGGTGAGACACACACACACACACACACACACAATGCATATTGTCAACATACACTCGCACACATAAACGGACATGTTTGTAACCCATCGTTCCCCCACCCAGTCCTGCGGAGACCGAACCATGAATCTCCATGACTACGGGATGCTGTTGCCCTGCGGCATCGACCGCTTCCGGGGGGTGGAGTTTGTGTGCTGTCCCACGGAGGCCGAGCGCTCGGCCGACAGCGGCGAGCAGGACGAGGACGATTCTGACGTGTGGTGGGGCGGAGCTGAGGCCGACTACACCGACAACAGGTACACACACACACACACACGTTAAGCTATGGACTAGTGTTTGTGGTATGAACAGTGTGGATGTGACATGCAACAATTGACATTGACTCATAGTGTATCTCTCTCTCATTTTCTCTCTCCCTCCCCCTCTCTGTCCCTCATCTCCCTCTGTCCCTTTCTCTCTCTTTTTCTTTCTCTCTCGTTCTCGTTCGGTCTCACCTCAGTATGCCCCGGGAGGCGGAGCCAACGGTGCAGCAGGAAGAGGAGGAGCCTGCTGTGGTAGAAGATGACGGGGAAGACGAGGAGGAGGAGGAAGAAGAGGAGGTGGAGGTGCTGGACAATGACCAGGATGGAGACGGCGAGGAAGAGGAGGACGAAGACGACGACGTCATCGACGAGCGCGACGACGAGCCCACCACCAACGTTGCCATGACGACCACCACCACCACCACCACCGAGTCGGTGGAGGAGGTCGTCCGAGGTGAGCCTGTGTTTGCGTGTTCGTGTGCGTGTCCACAAGTGTTTCTCACAGGCCTGACAAATCGAAGCTGACTCAAAAAGGTCGCAACTTGAGTCAAGTGTGTGTGTGAGCAAGCCTGCACACAAGAGGACATGGACACGTGTGTGTGTGTGGGTGTGCGCGTTTGCTGACCTGTGTGTGTGTGGGTGTGTCTGCTGACCTGTGTGTGTGTGGGTGCGTCTGCTGACCTGTGTGTGTGTGGGTGCGTCTGCTGACCTGTGTGTGTGTGTGTGCGTCTGCTGACCTGTGTGTGTGTGTGTGTCTGCTGACCTGTGTGTGTGTGTGCGTCTGCTGACCTGTGTGTGTGTGTGTGTCTGCTGACCTGTGTGTGTGTGTGCGTCTGCTGACCTGTGTGTGTGTGTGTGTCTGCTGACCTGTGTGTGTGTGTGCGTCTGCTGACCTGTGTGTGTGTGTGCGTCTGCTGACCTGTGTGTGTGTGTGCGTCTGCTGACCTGTGTGTGTGTGTACATGCGTGTCTCCTCTCAGAGGTGTGCTGGGCGAGTGCAGAGACTGGTCCTTGTCGCGCCATGCTGCCCCGCTGGTACTATGACCGCGAGGAGGGCCACTGTGCCCAGTTTATCTACGGGGGCTGTGGGGGCAACCGGAATAACTTTGAGTCGGAGGAATACTGCCTGTCTGTCTGCGACAGCGTCCGTAAGTCACCCCCCCCCCCTCCTTCCCCCCCCCGCTGTGTTACTGCTAGCCGCCTAGCTGCTAACCTCGCTGCCGGCTGGCTAACCTCTGGTGTCTGTCAACACCACTGGTTGTGTGTGTGTGTGTGTGTGTGTCTTTTAACGTAAACCGATCTACGCACGCGCGTGCTCTGTGGATCGGAGACGGTGAACACTAACAAGACTGTCTGCCACTTCCAGACTCCTATTTTTAACACTTGTTCATTTTTCGTACTTTTCTTTCGAGCGAGCGCCACAGTCTGTTTGTCTTGTCTGTCTGTCTGTCTGTCTGTCTGTGTGTGTGTGTGTGTGTGTGTGTGTGTGTGTGTGTGTGTGTGTGTGTCTGTGTGCCTTTTGATAAACAGGAGTCAAAGGTTTCTTCCTCACACTGATTGGAATGTTTGTGTAGCAGTGACCCGGCAGTCTAGACATCTGTGTGTGTGTGTGTGTGTGTGTCACTGAGGGCACATGATATCTCTTCCCTCCCTCCTGGCCCGTTCTCTATATTTGTCCTCTCTCCGCCCTCTCTGCTTCTCCTAACGAGTCACGTCTTTTCCCCTTATCCCGCAGATTTAGGTGCGTGTGTGCGTGCATGTGTGTCGGGCTAGGTGTGTCGTTTCTGCTCTGTGGAGCATGGCGGAGGTGTGAAGGTGCCGCAGCAGTGTGGGAATGAAAGTACCGTCCTGTCTGTGTCTCTGTCTGTTTCCTTCCCTCTTTCTCCCCCCTCCCCCCTCCCCGTCGGTTTCTCTTTCTCTGTCCCTCTCATGCTCTCCTTCTACCTCTCCCTCTGTCTCGCTCCCTCTCTCTTCCCCTCTGTCGGTCTCTCCTTCTCTGTCTTCCTCTCTCTGTCCCTCTCACTGTGCCCTCTACACTGCCCTCCCTCACTTCTCACATGGTCACAGAGCGGTCAATGCACGGTCAGTGAGTGGTCAGACCAGAATCAAACTCCACGGGAGGATCTGATCTCCAAACGGGAGGCGTTTTATGCCTGTCCGCAGGAAGGAGATGACAGTTAGCGATGGTCGAACGTCCTGGGGTGGTTGAGCCACTAATACCGCCTTAGTGTCTCAACCGAACCGCACTTTCAGTTCATTTTTATTTTGAATACTGTCTAATTTGAGTTAAGTCATATGACATGAGCAAACTAGCCTTGCATGGTTTACACACACACACACACACAGTACAGGTGAGTGCTAACAGATATAGATAGAAATGTCTACATGTGAATATCCATTTGTGGTCGATGGTTAATTAGGCTGAAAGGTGAAAGGTTTCATGTAATGTGAGCTACACAGTTTTGCCTTGAGGACAAATTCCACGAACGGTTCACTGAGAGAAGTGGATCCTATGAAGCAGGATGAGGTTAGGTCACCCTGGGGGACAAGACCGCCTCGCTCACTCACTAACTTGTCTGCTCGCTCTATCACTCACTGTCTCTCACTCGCTCGTTCACTTGCGCTCTCTCTCTCTTTCGCTCTCTCACTCACCTCCAAACGCTAGCTCACTCACTCTCCAATCGGCTTGTTTCTGACTAACAAATGTCGATTGTTAACCACAAAAAAAGGGATTATGTGCGGTGCCATGTTTGTTTACTCGACATGCCTGTTCACCTCTGCCTCGTCCCTACCCTTCTACCTCCTCCTCCCCCAGTGCCCACCGCCGCCCCCAGCTCCTCCGACGCCGTGGACCGTTACCTGGAGACGCCCGGCGACGAGAACGAGCACGCCCACTTCCAGAAGGCCAAGGAGAGTCTGGAGGCCAAGCACAGAGACAGGATGTCCAAGGTACGAAGGAGGGAGAGGAGGAGAAGGAGAGGGATGGAGGGAGGGTAGAAGGGAGCACATCTGAATCCAGCTGATACTGTATCGGGGGGGGGGGGGGGGGGGGGGGGGGGAGTGTGATCCAACCTACAGTAGATAACCGTGGTCTCTGTCCTGCGGCCCTGTGTCTAGGTGATGAGGGAGTGGGAGGAGGCTGAGCGCGAGGCCAAGAGTCTACCTCGGGCTGATAAGAAGGCTGTCATCCAGGTCAGACACACACACACACGTATTCGACTATTACTGCTTGTGCTGTACAACATGTATTTGTGCGTGTGTGGGGAGTACGGTAACTTGGTTTATACAAATTGCGTGTTTAACTTGGTGTGTATGTAACTTGCTGTGTGTGTGTGTGTGTGTGTGCAGCGTTTCCAGGAGCGCGTGGAGGCTCTGGAGCAGGAGGCGGCCAGTGAGAGGCAGCAGCTGGTGGAGACGCACATGGCCAGGGTGGAGGCCCTGCTGAACGACCGCCGGCGCCTGGCCCTGGAGAGCTACCTGACCGCCCTGCAGGCTGACCCTCCCCGGGTACACACACACACACAGGCACACACAGACACAGACACACTCAGACACAGTAACACAGACAGACATGCACGCCCCCCACACACACCTGCACGTCGGTACGCGTGCCATCAATGAGTGTGCCCACAGTGCCCACATTCTGTTCAGCACATGCTCCTACACACGGGCCACGTTAAGACTTCCCCACACACACACGACGTTCTGACTCACCAAACCTCTGACTCTCCCTCCCTCCCCCCGCCCAGCCTCGTCACGTGTTCAGCCTGCTGAAGAAGTACGTGCGCGCCGAGCAGAAGGACAGGCAGCACACCCTCAAGCACTTTGAGCACGTGCGCATGGTGGACCCCAAGAAGGCGGCCCAGATCCGACCCCAGGTACGGCCCTCTCCCAGGGGGCACGCGCCCTGGAGAGAGTGACCCCCCTCTGTATGGAGGCTCCTCTTCTGGTGGAGAAGGGATGGGTACGTGCTGCATACTGTCGCTGTGGGTGCAGGTGTTGATTGTGTGTGTGTCCGTCCAGGTGCTGACCCATCTTCGTGTGATTGAGGAGAGGATGAACCAGTCCCTGGGTCTGCTCTACAAGGTGCCCAGTGTGGCTGATGACATTCAGGATCAAGTGGGTGAGTATCTGCCCTGGCCTGTCTGTCCCTCGCTCCGTCTGTCTGGAAGTCGGAAGGCAGACAGGATCATTCGTTATCTGGTTGTTTTTCAGTCTCGCCTCACAACAGTCGATGTGGCATTGTGTTAGTTATTTGTCCTGGACATCTATAAATCCATCCAAACACACATTACCGCTCAGTAAGAATGAGAACAGCCCCCCCCCCTCGCCCCTGTCTTTGTTAGGAGGTTGTTTGAGTTATATATGTGTGTGTGTGTGTGTGTGTGTGTGCATCACTGAGCCATCTGGGTCTGTTCCTGACTCAGATACAATGTATCTTTCCACTCTAAACCCAACCACGGCTTCTACGACACACACTCCCACACACGAACGCATGCTGTTGACTTTTCTCGTAAGATCGTGTCAGGGTGAAACCGATCGACTGATCTGGGTCTTTGACCAGTATATTTGTGTTTTTTATTAGCCGGAAATGTGGTGCGTACCTGCCTCGCTCTCAGGGTCCTATCCTGTTAGCTGTACCACATTTCAGGACGGAATTCGGTATAAATGGGCTTTTGTGTACACTTCCATCCGCTTAGAACATCTTCCATATCGGTTTCAAACTGGATGTACCAGATTGGTGTTTTAAAATCGTTGATGGAGGATTTTTGAGGGTGACTCGCTGATCTGTAAATGTTTGTCAAGTTGTTTTAGGATTTTATTTTACCTCAGATTTTATCATTTAGATTATAGTCTTTCATGTTGCATAGGCGTAATGACCTGGTGCTGCCTAACTAGGCTAGGACTTCCTTGAAAAATGATGTTTCCATCCGTCAACCTTTACGTGTTAAATCAAGCTGAAGTCAAACAAATACATTGACTTTGCATTCATTAAATGTCACTGTGAAAGACATTTTCTGTTGAATGTTAAATCGGCATCAATCGAAGGGGAAATTGTAGAAACTATTGATTGGTGTTGTCGTTTTGGAATGTTTTTCCACTTCCCTGGTTTTCTCCTGTTCTGTCTGGAGGGTTGGCCGTCTCATGGCTCATACACCCTCATGCGTTTTCAGTCAAAAACACAATCAGGCGCTGTTTGATTGTGTTCCTGACATTTTAATGTCGCAGTAAGTCATTCACACGGTTCGGCAACACAATATGGCTATTTGCTGCACTACTGAGCAGCAACGGAACCGTCTGTCCCTCCTTTCAATCTCTCGCGCTCGCTCTTTCTCTGTTTTTGTTTCTTTATGCTTCCTATCAACGTCTCCCCTTCTCCTCACGTCTGTCTACCCCTCGTCCTCCTCTCTGGCCTCCCCCGTCTTCTCCTGATCCTCCCCTCCATCTCCACCTACCTAACCCCCCCCCTCCCTCCCTCCCTTCCTCCTCGCCCAGAGCTGCTGCAGAGGGAGCAGGCAGAGATGGCCCAGCAGCTGTCCTCCCTGCAGAGCGACGTGAGGGTGAGCTACGGCAACGACGCCCTGATGCCCAACCTGCCCGACAGCACCTCCAGCCTGGACTCGCTGGCCAAGGAGGACGGCCTGGGCCTGGACGGCCTGGGCTTCATCCACCCCGAGAGCTTCAACCAGGCCAACACCCAGAACCAAGGTAGGAGACACGCACACTCCGACACGGAACAGTTCCGCATAATGAACGATTATCATCCAGACATGAACTACATTCTCTCTCTCTCCTCCTTCCCTCTCTCTCTCCTCCCTCAGTGGTTCCTGTTGACGCTCGCCCCATCCCTGACAGAGGCCTGCCGACACGACCAGGTGGGTTGTGTGCCTGAGTGTGTTATCTTTACTTAGTGTGTGTGTGTGTGTGTGTGTAATAGCGTACAGCTGCAGTGTGTGTGTGTGATTGTCTGCATGTGTTCCAGTGTCTGGTCTGAAGCCAGAGGAGATTCCTGAGCTCAGGATGGAGGCTGAGGAGAGGCACAGCACCGGATATGAAGTCCACCACCAGAAGCTGGTACACACACACGCACACACACGTAGCACTTAGTCTCCAGTGTGTCCTTGCAGCCCACTCGCAAGGTTGTCGCCATAGCAACCGTATCCCACGGAGACGGCGGCCTGCTAACGACCATGCCCGAGACCTCCTTTCCTCCCGAGTCCTCGCTCTAATGGCCCTCACGCCGGCTCCCTCCCTCCCTGCAGCCACGGGAACGCTCGGCTTACCGCCCTAAATCCCTCTCCGCGTCCTCCAATCTGAGACCCCTCGCTTTCTACACCTAAGTGTAATCCCTTAATCCTGACATTCTATTAGAAATCATCTTTCTGTCCCGTTCGTTTTGAGCCTTAAATTTGCCAGGCCCTCTCCTACCTACATGCCTGCCCCTAATCCACATCCCCTCAATCCCAAATCTCCATGAGGTAACCAAGCCTCCTGTAGCAGTGCCATTGCAGGCCTGGGTGTGTGATTGACAGGTCATGTTTTCACCCCCCCCACCCCCAGGTGTTTTTCGCGGAGGACGTCGGCTCGAACAAGGGAGCAATCATCGGGCTGATGGTCGGCGGGGTTGTCATAGCGACAGTCATCGTCATCACCCTGGTGATGCTGAGGAAGAAGCAGTACACATCCATCCACCACGGAGTCATCGAGGTGGGGAAACTGTGTGTGTGTGTGTGTGTGGTCGTGCGTTCAGGTGAGCCGTGCTCTAACCCGTCCCTCCCTGGTGCAGGTGGATGCCGCCGTCACCCCCGAGGAACGGCACCTGTCCAAGATGCAGCAGAACGGCTACGAGAACCCCACCTACAAGTTCTTTGAGCAGATGCAGAACTGAAGAACACGCAGTGTCACCATCCCACCTTGACCACTCACCCCACCCCCAACCCACCCCCATCTCTCGCCCCATAAACACCCTTCACCCCCATCCTCTCCTAGAGGTGTCCCATGCCTAGCCTAGACCACCCAGCCTCACCACCAACCTCTCCTGGTCTGGGGTGGGAGGAGAACGCCCTCGTACTGGTCCAGGGTCAGTGTTAGCTTCTGGCTTGCAAATGCTGAGGTGTGGACTTGAGTAGAGAAACTGACCCTGCATCAGCACCTACGAGGTGTCGTGTGTCACACACTGCTCCTCCTCCCCTTCCTCCCTACACTACTGCACCCACGATGCACTGGGGTATAGGTGAGGTCTATGGGTCATGAATCCCCTCCCCCCTCTTCTCTTCCCCCCTCACCTACCCACACCCCTCCCCCCACCCCTCATATCTTTCTCTGTTCATTCTTATGACAGCTGTGCTGTGTTAGATCACACAAGGCTTTTAAGGATTCAGTGCTATGGATGATGTTGATGATGATTATTATATATGATGATGATAATGATGGCAACAATGTATTCTGAATGAGCTCTTTTGTTTGGAGTTATTCTATCATTTCCGGTTTTGTTTTCCAAAAAAAGAATCAAAATGTAAAAAAAACAAAAGAATTCTATGTAAAGATGACAATTGTTCTTTTTTTTTTATTGCGTGTTATGTACTGAAGTAACGCTTAAATCTAGCTGTTCTATTTAGTGCATGATGACAACAATGATGATGATATTGATGATGAGGGGATTAAAAACGGTCTTTCCAGTTCTGAGAGATCTTTTCTCACGTATAGATTGTCATTCTAGCAAGATTGTAAATTTTTAGTATCTTCTCGTGATCACGTGACTCAAAACAACCATAAAACATATGATAAATCTAGATGACTGGGCTCTCTGCTTTGATATCATGTGAAGTACACCTTTGGATTGGAAGATTATGTTCCCATTTTCTATTTTTTCCCCTTTTTTCTTTTCTTTTTTTTACCATGCTTGTTCCTGGAGCTACGGGCCCTGGCTTGATCCGTATGTGTACATTGTTATTATGATCTGAAATGTATTGTGTTGGAATCCTATATTGCGTTTGCAGACCTAAATGTCGAGGCTCTTCGACATGGCCCTATTTAATTTTCATTTCTTTTCAAACCTGTGTCGTTTTTTTTTTTTTTTTAAGGTTTGGGGAAGATTTGGTGTGTGTGTTTGGTGGGGGGGAGGGACTAGGAGAGGTGGGTGGGTGGGGGGGGGGGGCAGGATGGATGATTCTCTGTGTGTGTGTTCTCCAGTCTAGTTAGCGTTCTCGTCCGGTTCCACGTTTGCAAAAAAAAATTGGGAAAGCCCCACCTTTTGTTTAAGATGCAAACATTTGAAATATCAAATAACAAGATACAGTAACAAGACATCCTGTAGGGTTAGCCTTCTCTCCAGCTATCTCCTGCCTTTCTCTCTGCTGACACCAGAACAGGTGCACTGCTAGAGGGTGTGCATGTGAGAGGGGAGGAACGGAAGGAGAAGGGGGGGGGGGGAGGGAATTAGCTGTTCCAGATGGATGCCTAAGCCAGCAGGCTGTAAAATAGATTTTCTCCCCAGCTTTTCCACCCTTTAGGCGTCCTCCTCACTTCATAACTATCACAACACACTTCTTTCTAAAGATCCCCAGATTCACCAAGCCTGTTCTTCGTGGCTGGATGTGGAGAGTACTGCCGATTTGTAAAGATTAATTGAAAGTAACTGGGAGTAGAAAGAGGGATACCAGGCTGATTGGAGGTTGTGATTCTAGAAGATTCTGTGGCAGCCTCCTTGTCACCATCCATCTGAACACACCATTATTGTAAAACATCACTACAACACAACTCCAAGGGTTGTCTACTGTTTGTTAGTTGGGAGTGCTGGAAGCATGCATCTCATGAGTGGAGCTTTTGGTCGAAGGTTGGTTCTAGAGAAAGCCTTGTGAAGAATTGCTGATAGCTGAGAGATGTCATGCTGCAATGAGTTAATCCATTGCTTTGGTTCAGAGGGTGTTTTTGACCAACTGTAAGCAGTCGAGTTGGAAGAAAAAGCAGGGTTTCTTTCTGTCTATTTGTGGCTTTATATCCACTGTGTGTAATTGTGCAAGCCATTTGCTTTGACTGGGAAAACGCTTTCTACACTGTATTCCATATAAATAAAGTTTTGAATGTACATACAGCTCCCTTGTGTGTGCCTTATGTTGTTTAGTTGGGATCAGTGCACATGCCACTGCAATACGTCTCTGTATATTAAAATATATATAATTGTATTCAAAGATAACTTCCCCTCATATGGGTAATGTAACATCTCTACTGAAAGAAGGGAAGAAATATTAACAAATATGACACAATGACACTCATTTTGCAGTTTTCCAGCACTGCGCAAAGGGTTTGCGCTTTGATGCGCACGAAGCTTGACTGACATTTTACCCACAACCTACCGCTGCTCATCACATTCGTTAATCGCTTTCCAGAGTGTCAAGGTGAGTGTTGTTTATGAGACAAAGATGTGTATATAAACGAACGTAATCTTACTTTCTTCAGCATTTCTGATAGTCATTACATATTAAGTCCAATGATGAAGATATGTCTTTGTGTAAAAGTAAGACTGATGAAAGCAGACGGTTTAAGCAAGGCTAGGGTGCAAATCAGGGCAGCTAACTTTAGCAAGCTGTAGTGTATCTAGCTAACGCTTTAGCTACGCTGGCATGAACCTAGGAAGACGAGCTCCTTAGTTGCATTAGCAGTATACAGTAAAATAGGCGTAATACAGTGTACGTGGAAGGTTTTAGATAGCTGTACAGATAAGGTCAGATTAACCAAACATTTTAAGAAAAACCATGCTAGGTAGCTAACTAGCGAGGTGCGTTCTTGTGACACTACTCTCTCAGTCTCTGGTTGCAGACGCGTGCCACCAAATAGCGATGTATTAACCTAATATGGAAGTTGAGGATGAATCTTTATATAATCGTTTTAGAGTCTTTGAACTTGAAGTCTGTAATGAAATGGCGATAACGATATTGAACATGACCTCGGAGCAGACAGACATCTTGTATAACACATCCTCTCTCTTTTCCTAATCAGACAGTATCAGGATGGCGCTTCATCGCTTGTTCCACCTGTCCGCGCTGCTACGCTCTGCCGTGTCATTGACACTTCGCAGGAACGTGGGTCTGTCCGCTGTCCTATTTAACCGGGCATCGGGCATGGACCCCGTCCAGAAACTCTTCTTGGACAAGATCCGTGACTACAACACCAAGAGCAAGTCAGTCCTAGTCAACACTACAAAGGGTCCCTGTCCATGCTATTTAGAAAATGTTATAAGTTGGCACATCATTTGACCATGTCCCTGCCTCTACCCCCTCAGGGCCACTGGTGGGATTGTTGATGCTGGCACCAGCTATCAGAAGAACTTGTCGGATGAGAAGACTAAGCTCCAGAGGTTATACGGTGCCGGTGACCTCACCAAATTCCCAGACTTCAAGTACCAAGGTGTGTAAAATGCCCAGGGCTTGATCTGGTCCTATATTAAGAAATCAACAAAAGCTGCTGTTGACCTGAGAGCTATTTTCCATGACTGTGTCGCTGATGTTTGCCCACTTGAAATATTTGGTACTTCAATGTAGGTTGAGCGCTCTTTTTGTATAAAAGATTGAGAATAATTTCTCCTTTTCTCTTTCAGACCCCAAGTTTGATGAAGTGGTCAAGTAAATGATGACCATGTCGTCTGTCCTAAATGTCACCACTATAATGTACTATTTAATAAATGATAAATGGATATATCAATAATGCTATGTCATTTCCATCATTTTTGTAGGGATAGCCAGACTGTGTCAATGCATAATTATACACACATGACAATTTGCTGTTTGATAAGAAAAACGACTCTTTAATTGAGTGCATATCATAATGAACAAACTTAACTCATCCATACCTTATCTAGAAAACATACACTCAGGTATACAGACACACACTTCGGAGAACACAGTAGCATAATAATACTTAAGATGCAAGTAAGGCAAATTTTTACAAAGAAATAAAAAAATAAGGTCAACTCAAAGCAAAAGGCACAGGTTATCAGAGACCATGCAGGCACATACGGGTGACCGGGGATCTTAATCAGCTTAAATGACTGCTTCAAAACATTTACAGTATGTCCCGGTTAAGAACCTGATGCGTTTAAAGCACAGCAGAGGTGATGGTGCTGTACATGGTGCTGTACACTGTGGTTCCCTCATGTCCACACCTTGACATGTTGTATCCCGAAAGCATTTCAGTTTTTGGTTCTCCAAATTGTAGTTCATGTTTTGGCCAATGGAGGGGGGTAAAGACTTTTCATATTTAGCCACCAGTGGGGGTGAGGGTTCCATGAAACTTCACAAGGAGGAAAAACAGGCTTTGTTTTCCCAGACAGGCAGAGAAGGCTAAGGTGCCTTGACAAGACGTCTATTTTTAAACTCCAAGAGGAGAGAAGAGCGACTGGGCAAGAGAAACACAACTTCAATGAACATCGATGAAGACTCGTCCAGTGTTGGCACAGCAATATGAACCTGAAGCAGTGTCTGGAGAGGGCTGGATCCTCACAGCATGAAGGACTGAGTGTGTTTGAAGTCTTGAGGCTTCAAAAAGAAAGGAGAAAAGATTAGGAAATGAAACATTCTGCGTCTTTTCTTTTATGCAAATCATAAATCATGTTGACTACATTATCTAGCTTTTTGCTGAATCATTTCATCAATTGGGTCCCATGGGCAATGCATGAGCCAGAGAAACCCGAATCAGCACTTTGTCTGTCACAATCCATCAGTATTCAACTCACAAATAAATCAGCAGAAAAGCAGATTGACTCAACACTCACATTTTGTGGAGGAGCACTGTAGTTGGGGTTGGGCCTGGAAGAGAAAGAGAAAGGATCTATGGATAAGACTGTTGGGAATACCCAAAGCAGGATAAAGAGATAAGCATCCGCAGTAGCCTGAACACCGAGTCGATGTCTGAAAACTGTTGTTTCTTTGCCGTGCCTATTTTGCTGGGCGAAGAGCTTTGAACAGAAGCCTCTCTAAGGACATGGTTGGTTGTATCTCTAACAGAGCGAGTCTGTCGGCCATTTTAGGGTTCGTGTGTCTGTCTGAGGGTCAGACTCACATGTCCTCTGCTCTGTGGAGGTTCTGGCTGCTGATGTGGGCCACACCGTGACACTGGGGGATCCAAAAGGACCTGCAGTGGGTACATGTACGGGGGGGTCGTAGGACACAGTTGAGTGCAGGGGTCGGGGCGGGGGCAATTTAGTTTCACGCTGCACACCACATGCTGAGGGGTTACGGTCAAAACACAACCATACTGAGTGGGAAAAGCCAATCGCAATGCTGCTCGAGTTGTGTTAGCCAATTAAAATGAAAGAGAGGGGGGGGGGGGACCTGTGGCGGCAGCTAATCCGCTCAGTGATCCAGTCAGTAACTACTGCAGCCAGTAGTGTTGGAATCTGTTTTTGACATTATCTTTGGTCTTTGACCTGACCTAGTGCATGTCAAGTAGTGGTAAATGACAACACAGATTCTCATCAACTGCTCAACACCTGTTAGTGTCTGTAGTCTGTATGCACTGGTGGACAACCAGACCCCACTGCGTTGATACACACCTGTTAGACTTCACAAGCCTGACCCAGCATTAAACTTATGCGCGTGTGTGCGTGCTTGTTGGAACAACCACTCTCACTTCTGGCGAGTGCAGTGTATGTGGGCTATTTTTAGTCAAAGGAGGAGTGACACTCATGCTTACCGTCCTTTTTGCCCTGGAGTGAGAGAGAGAGAGAGAGAGAGAGAGAGAGAGAGAGAGAGAGAGAGAGAGAGATTGGAGAAAGGAGAGAAGAGGGGTTACATTTTGAGAGACTTGTAAATATGGACACAAACAATAGAAAATTAATATCCACCAACCATATCCATTGTCAGATGACTAAAGGGACACACACACACAAACATGCAGAGACTCACTGGTGAAATAACCATTGCGGTGGGCATAGAAGCCTCCAATTCCACAGATGGCGACCAAGCATATCACCACGACTGCAGCTACGACCGCTGGGATGTTAACATCATCTGAGAAAAGAAGATGCACAAAATCTGAAATGTGGGCATACCAAGACACTCACTCCACCTAAAAAATTCGAAAACAAAACACACACCCTCACACAGTCACATACACAGACCTATCGTCATGCGTTTTCCCTCACACATCTTGGATGGGCCCACTCCATTTGAGGCCTGACAACTGTACTGTCCAGTGTCTGTCCTGGACACCGTCCTAAACTCCTGAATGGAGAAGCGAGAAAAGAGGGTTATATATTTCATTTACATTTCATTTAGTCATTTAGCAGACACTCTCATACAGAGCGACTTACAGTAAGTACAGGGAAATTCCCCCAGAGGCAAGTAGGGTGAAGTGCCTTGCCCAAGGACAACGTCATTTTACACGGTCGAGAATCGAACCGGCAACCTTCTGATTAATGGCCCGATTCCATAACCGCTCAGCCATTTGACAACCTATAGAATAACACCCCCAAAAATGTGCAGGATGTGTTGAAACTACTTGTTCAGGGTGCCTTCTCTCACCAGGATGCCTGTCATAGGGTTGATTTTGTAGGTGGCGTTGGCTAAGTGGGAGGGAACCAGGGGCTGGTCATCCTTGTACCAGGAGTAGGTGGCAGGGGGGATACTCTGACGGTCCCTACAGCGCAGCTGCACCACAGAGCCCGTCAGCGCTGAGCTGGGGATGTCACAGGACGGGGTGTGCGGGGGCACTGTGGGACAAACACACACACACCAGGATAGTATCAGATAAAGGGACAAACAAATAGTTCCTACTGCAAGTACAGCAAATCATCCAAGACTAGAAGTGCAACAGTTCTAACAGTATTTCAGTGGTGTGAAGAGCCAAGGAACGGTTTGGATTTTAACCAGACACAATGCAACAATACTCCTATCAACACTATAGTACATAGTTAAATAGGAGAATGTTACAATATCATCAAATCTAAGTGCAACATCTTAATCAACAGTTACAATTGTCAGTCAACATAAGACAGCCGTTTCAATGCAGGGAGGAACAAATAGACAGGCAGACAAGCAGACAGACAAACCGACAAGCAGGCAGACAGTGAATAGGCAGACAGACAGCCGTACCCAGAACTTTGAGGGTGATGTTGGTCTCTCCCAGGGTCAAAGTGTCTAAAGGGGCGCTGATCTCACAGCGATATTGGCCGGCGTCTTTCTGGCTCACCCGCCTCAGTGTCACCGTTGCCCCCTCAATCTTCGCTCGGCCGGCAAAGTTTCCTGGGAAGCACGACGCAAGCGGATGAAGACAAAAAAAGATCCTTCTTCCTGATAAACACGTACTGATGTATCTTAAATCAAGGCATGTGGGGGGAGAGAGAGTGACAGGGAGGGAGAGGGAGAGAGAGTTATTGGGAGGGAAGAGGAGAGAGAAAGATCATACCTCTGAAGTCGCCTTCAAAGTAGACAAATGACACGTCCGTGTCTTTCTTCTTCCACTCGATGCGCGGGTTCTGCTCTTTCTCAGTCTTGAACTCGCACGAGAGAATGGCATCTGCATGCGTGCAGACAGGCCGACAGAATGTGTGGGAGAATTAGAGAAAGACGTTGTAAATACACAATAGAATGACACTGGGAAGGGATAGATCAGTGGCTCTCTACCCTGGTCCTCAGAACCCCTTGTACACTGCATGATGATTCCCTCTTCCAACACACCTGATTCAAATGAAGGGGTCGTTATCTAGCTCCGCAGAAGCCTGGCAACAACCATTCATTTGAATCAGGTGTGTTGAAGCAGGGGGAATACCTAAAACAAGCAGGCAAGGGGGTCCCGAGGACCGGGGTTGAGAACCACTGGGATAGATGATGGATGGGGTGACCATCTTACCTGCACCTTCACGGACCTCCACCTTGGGCCGGCTGGTAAACACAGTCACAGGAATGGTGGGTGGGCCTGTAAAACAGATTAGGGAGAACGACAGTGAGATTCTCTTTGCCTGCAGTACCGCTGTCATCCATGAGGGGGCAGAGGAATCGTAACACATGATGAAGACAGGCACTTAGCGGGTGTGAGAGAGGCTTCCCTGTATGCGGCCTCAGATGACGAAGGGATTATCAAAAGGTGTAATCCTAGGAGTTAGCCAGCGTCCGTATGTAGATTGAAGGGATGTGTAAGGAGAAGTTTAGTGGGTCTAATTTGAGCTGGCATGTAGTTGATGGCCTCTGATTGGCATTGAAACGTATTTCTGGCGTTCAAAGGCTGCCATTGATTCCTGTTATCTTGACAGGAACAGGAAACAGATGCAACCCTTCCTGCAAGCTGATTGGTGAGGCGGTCAGGATTATTGTTTTGTCAGCCTGCTTCTGTTGGCAAGTCGCCTTGGGAAACGCCTATTCTTCATGAGTAAACTCTGAGATCTTTCGATGGTTCATGTGTGAATGCAAAAAGGAACACATGCAACACATGAATACACTGCCTTTGATTGTACACTTCATGTTTCCGAAGATAACATTTACATTTGTTTCATTGAACACCAAGATGTACAGTGTACTTAGCAACCCTTGATTAGACATAATCGTAAACAAAATCAGTGTAGTCTTGTTAACCTATACATTGTTGGGCAACATCCCTTGGGTTGCTTAACAAACAAGGTGTTTGCGCTTGGCACACAGCTAAGCCATCAGTTTATCAAGATTATCAGAGGACACCTCATCCCTATGAAGCACTTAGGTCAGTTGCCAAACACCAGCCCTCAGAGCTGGCAGTGAGCTAGCTCCCTCTTTGATTGGGCCTTGTTTGGTCTCTGCTTCCTGTGTGATTCTATTAGCAGACCAGTGTAGGGAGCAGATAGAGAGTGGAAGGTCAAGGGACTGGCTTTAGTCATTGTCCTGCTGTGGTTGTGGCTGTGGCTGCCGGAGGGCAGATCTTTAGAGGAACGGTGGAAGTCAACACAATAGCGGTGGAGCAAAACACAGGAAGCGTGTGGAGACCACAGGAAGGAGACTATTATGGGTGGCCATGACAGGGCTTACTGTAAGCTAGGCCCAATATTTCCGCTATGTCCACAATACCATGAGACCTAATGAATCGAGCTCAGCACGCGTTGACGCGTGCAAATACATCAAGCTGGACTGAAGTATACATTGACCTCTTCTCCGAAACTTACTTTGACATTGTAACAGCATCTTTTTTTGGCCTTGCTTTCACACCCCCGCAGACATTTCAATACCGTCCAAGATAATAGCAGCGTCATGTTTTGGGGTCCCTATCCTGCTTGCCTGCGTGTGTTGTTTTGTGTGAGTAACGAGGTTATCAGTGCAGCTGGTGTAGGGAGTGTGGCCTTGCAGCAAGCGCCTAGACATACTTTTCTAAGAGCCTTTGTTTTTCTAAATGGATGAACACAGGCAGAGAGAGAGAGAGAGAGAGAGAGAGAGAGAGAGAGAGAGAGAGAGAGAGAGAGAAAGAGAGAGGGGTAGGGAGAAAGACAAATAGAGAGATAGAGAGGGAGAGGAGGGAGGGAGGCGAGGGCGAGAGAAAGTAATGGAGGAAGATGGAAGAAGAAAGAAGGCTCCTATTGGGAGACGTGGATGGTACTGAGAGAAAGAGGACGAGACAGAAAAGTGAAAGAAAGAAAAAAAGTGAATGAGAGAGAGAGAGAGAGAGGGAGAGAGAGAGAGAGAGAGAGAGAGAGAGAGAGAGAGAGAGAGAGAGAGAGAGAGAGAGATTGATATATTCTATGACGGCAGCATCCCGTTGCATTGAAGAAACTTGTCACAGCGTATCAGCCGTAGTGAGCGACACCTCGCTGAGGGTTGTCTCTTAGAGGTAGCGGAGATGCAGCGACCTGACACAGGGCCCACACTTCTCAGCCTGGTGTCTACCTGTCTGTCTGCTGCCTGCTGCTCTGCCTGAACCAACTGACCTGTCTGAACTGTCTCACACACGCTCACTCACACACACCACCAACACACAGCACACACGCCTTAAACACACAAAAACACACGCACGCACACCGTGATTTCAACGACGCATGCCCAGCCTGATGTCACAAACGTACACACACATATACCGTGACTACACAGACAAACACAGACACAAAGGCTAACACATCTGTCACACACTGTAGACTTCACCGTGCATACTCACAGAGGTCCGGCCCCAAAACAGAACTTCCACAGCAGAATCAGAAAGGGTTTTATTCGCCATGAAAGTTTGCACACACAAGGAATTTACTTTGGCAGGAAGGTGCATACATTCGAAGTATACTAAAGGTACAAAGTCTATTTTATACTAAGGGGCTAAAGTAGTTGGACTTTGTACCTTTAGTATAGTTAGACTTGTACACCACATGCGCGCACACACACTCAGTCTTGCATGTGTTCACTCACTCGGACTGTTCTGGGAGCTTTAAATAATGGTCCACCTGCAGCGATCTCACACAAAGTCTGTGGACATTCAAAGGCATACATCTACAGAAGAGACAGCCAGCACAGAATCCAGGGACAGAGAAAGGACAGTTTGTGTGTGTGTGTGTGAAGGGGGTGTGGGTATGTGTGTTCCCCCCCCTCGAGAACAAAGCCTCTCTGTATCAGTGTAACCCTGCACTCCACTGTGTGCAACAGCTGGCCTCGTCAAGCCCTGGGGGTAAGGGGTCCAACAGGGAGCCCCACCCTGGCGTACATACCCCGAAACCACAACAGCCGCTAGACACACTACCTTCCCAGCTGTATGAAATAATCCCTGCTATCTAATATTACACAGGCTTCAATCGTGTTTTTGCACAAACACACCAACTCATAACAGTGAATAGGATAACTGTAACCCTATCTGGCTATGCTTCCTGATCCAGATTAGGATGATTCATATCATACTGCCTAATCCAGGGTTCCCACACCTTGTTCCACATCCAATTCTGTGACTTTTAAGGGTCGTTTTCCTCAAATTCAAGGAGTCAACATTGCGTGTTTTGCTGCACAAATGGCAGGTGGTTATCTCCCACTGGGAAAGTTTTATGGCAGAGTCTGTTATGTCTGTAGGTCTGATACCATGGCTGTGGCCACTTTGTCCAAAGAACTGATAACCCAATCTGTGACATTGGAATGTAAAGTCACAGTAAACATAATATGAAAGTTACTTGACGGGACAGGAGTGGATTAGATGTACTGAGTTATGCGAGTGGAAGAGTTATCTTCACACATTTGAGATTAATCAGGACTTGAAGTTAGGGAACTGCATACCCACCATTAACCAATAACTTCTACTGTATAATATAGGCCATACTGTATATCTCAATTGTGGATTCAAGTACTGAAAACAGATCCTGTTTTTCACTTATTCATGAAAAAGGTCTTATTTTACCTTTCTAGATTTCACAAACTTGAAAGGATTTTCAAGACTTGTGGAGACCTGCTATCCTGATGAGCAGAAACTGTATAGCAGGTTCCATGACCATGGAGCAGAGCAGAAGGAGCTGCCTAAGATAGATCCATAAGTCTGGTCTAGGACGACCGCAGAACCACACCGCTGCAGCCTCCGGGACAGGCGGGAGCCAACATGAACACTGGTATCAAGCACCAGGACGGGAACACAGCCTGGGTCCTGTGGACCACATCTAATCAGGACTGGAACAGTTCAGACGGACCGGCAGTAGGCTGCCCTGGTCTGCCGTGTCTGCGGCCCTTCCCAGAGCAGTGTGTTGATTCCAGGCAGGCCAGCCTGCTAGCAGGGCTGGGGCTGGGGGGCTGGGGGCACACCCTGGGTCTCCTCGACTGGACAGCGGCCAACTACCACTCAACACCACCCGCTGTGGTCCCCCCTCTCAGATTCACAGTGGAACATACTTTCATGACTGGCCACTCACGGGATGAGGATTAGATGTGAAGATCTATAAATCTACAGGAACAAACTATGGAAGATATCCTCCTAATATTGCTGTTTACGTAGCCAAGCTGACAGTACTTTGAAAACAGCTATGATCATAACAATACAATGAATGATTAATTAGGTGGACATCCATCATCTCTTTAAACACACACACACAGTCAGACAAAGCTTCATGTAATTTACAAAAGGGTAGAAAGCATCGCAAACCTATGATATATTTAAGTCCTCGTTGACGGAATACGGCTACTTACACTGTATAATTAAGATGACAATAGACAGCAACAGTGACGCTTTCTCCATCATCAATTCCTGATGTAAAAAATATACGTCCTTCCTCGAAAGGAGAGTTTCTTCTCAACCTTCGCGCCTATTCTTGCACTTATTCACAACTCCAAAATCCAATTAATAATCGAAATTATTTTCCAACGCGGGGCATTCCAATCGAGGTCGCACTTTAAGACTCTTTTGGAAACTATTAAGCGCTCCGGCCACGACGTAGTTAGAAGCAGCGTGGGTCTCCCAACCTCCTCAGGTCTCCTCTTAGTAATTACACTGTGGTTTCGGCTCTTCGATGTCCTGCTGTCGCGATCGGAGAAGGTTCTTGGATGAGTGGAAGGGAGGGGTGGGGGAAAGGTACTAACCATGGCATGTGAAGAGCGCGGCGCTGTGTTCAAGACGCGCACTACACTTGTGCACTCATGCGCTCAACCAATGCCGCCCCAGCTCACTCTCTGGCAACATCGAACGTAACTACTGAATTAACACTTAGATAACACTTGTTTGTCTTGCTTTACTGAATAATAGGTTAAGGCAAGGGAAGTGACTCCTGTGGGTAGGTGTGACTTTGGTGGTTTACAAAAATTGACAATAGCTCACAATGGTGTAATTAGATTTGACTGAGACAATAGAAGTCGTATTGAAAGCAATTCAAACAACCCCGAAGTTAACTAACCATAGCTAAATCTGAGGTATTTTTTCCGTTTATCTGCCTTTGCTATTTTAACCCCGATTAAATGTCAAATGTTCAGTAATACCCCATTTTAAGAGTCCCTCTCAATTTAATGAGTATGAAAAAAGGTGACCTTTGTTTTAAAAGTCCAAAACATTTAAAACTCAATAACTTCTGAAGATTTTCCAAACATTTCTCCCAATCATGTTCTACAATTGCCAGGAATTCTTGGCTATGGTGCAAACATTTCAATTGCTGTATGGTGGGGACACATGGGTGGGCATATGTCTTTGGGTGTGTCACACTCACACTCACACTCACACTCACACACGCACACACACACACACTGTGAGTGTCAAAGTGGGGTGTATATGAGTATGGCCAACAGCTGTGAAGTCACAAACTTTCGACCTTGAGTCTCTCTAGGTTTCTCCTCCTCTCTTCAGGGAAGCGTCACCATCCTTCATCCATAAAGGGCCAGGTCAACGTGTGGTCCGTGAAACAATTACAAAGAACATCCTTAAAATGATATACATCTGAAAATGATACCTTACCTCAGTTTGTCAACTGACCAGGTAGTTCTGACTAATCTAGTTCACTTTCTCACCCTCCCCTCCCCACACACAGCACCTGTCTGAAAGTGACAGACACAGCAGCTGCTCTATCCTGACAGTCAGCCTCCACACACCACCGCCTTTGTCTCGGGGCAAACTGCTGACTGTTAAATACACACACCCCCACCCATACACCACTTTGACTTACATGTTGTCAGCTGAGCAGTTAAAGACCCATGCAAGGACACCTTACAGTAAAAGCACATTATTATACTTCACTCACTGGACACAGTGTCTGTCACAAACAAGCAGAGAAGTTATCCAATTGTGCTTTCAAATTGAAAACCAAGTAAATGTTAAATGGATCATACACTTCACAATCAGCACATATATATATATATATATCATACACACATAAAAATTTGTCAATAATGAGTTGAAACATTAGTTTACATTTATTGAACAAATATAACAAAGATAATGCAAGTATGTATGTATAATGTGCAGAGTTATGTTTTAGTTGTTGGCTGCTGGGGTGGGAGTCTCAGCGGCAGGGGGAGGAGTCACAGCAGAAGGGGGTGGGGACAGCGTATCTGGAGCTGCTTCATTGGTTGATTCTGTAGGCACTTTAAGCTACGGGGAGAATAAACCAGTGAGATTACAATATCAACTCCAGTTATGGTTGAGACAATTCTGAACATCTGTGCAAGGATACCTTACCAGTTTCTCAGCCCGACTTCTAAGCTTCCTCCAGACTGTGTGATGAGCCTTTGAGGGGAGGGGAACCGAACAGGGAATTATTCTCTGACAGAAAGATCCACACATAAAGGGGACATATAGCTCAATGTCTGCACCTAAACAGGTGTGTTGTTGTACCTGTAGCTGTAGGGGCAGCGAGAGCCCCTGCACACGGCGCTGGAGACCCCAGGGACCCTTTCCCAGAGTGTGAACGGCTGTCACCTCGTACTGGGAGCAAAGACCTGTCCTCGCCACTAGAGGGCCCCCGGTCAACAGCACATGGTCCCCACACCTAGAAGACAGACAGTGGGTCAATACAGGTTGGTCTTAGGAGCAGTAGCGGCTTTGGGCACGAGCGCGGGGGGGGGGGGGGGGGGGGGGGGCAATTTCCCAAGTGCATCAAATTAAATGAAACCTCCTGCTGTCCTTGAGATTCAAACGCACTACCAGCAGAGGGTGCCAACCGCGACACGTCATATGTCCACGTTCCCCGGGGGGGGCGCAAACCACAAACTTGCCCCTTGCCCCGGGGTGCCAAATGTGCTAGGACTGCCACTGCTTAGGAGCATGGAGAAGTTTCTGTGTGTGTTGTGCGAGTGTGTAACAGACCTAGAATGTCTGTTGAAGTATCCATTTGTGTGGGTGTGTCTGGCTCTCTCACCTGTAGAGTGTCACTGTGCCTCTATCGCTCTGCGCTGCCTTCTCCTCCACCTCCTTCTGTTTACACCTGCACACACACACACACACTTATTAGAAGACTGCACTCACATCATTTCTGTAGAGAAAAAAAACGGAGAGAAACTGAGAGAGAAAGGGAAGGAGGGTACCTGCTGTGGGAGAAAACCTCCAGGGCTACAGAGGGCGCCACCTCCAGAGGTTCCCAGGGCAGGTCCCGGTGGATCATCTGCTGGACTCCCCGGGTCAGGGACCTCAGAGACTCCTGGGGGGCAGATCAGACCAGACCGTGTCTACAAGACATCCGAAAAACGGCACCGACACCAAAGGACAAAACATGGATGAAACGGCCCCCGCGTACCTCAGAGGGTTCCCATGAGTCTAACTGTGGATCCAGCACCACATCACAACAGAACGCTCCTGCCGTCACTGTGGAGAGAGATGGAGACAGGGAAGCGTGAGGGACAAACACTGCTGCATAATATGCCAGGTATATCAAATGTTTACTCAAGTATTCAGACCTGTGTGTGTGTGTGTGTGTGTGCGTGTGTATGTGGGTCCAAGGACATTACCTGGCACCTCTAGGATTGGGAGCAGCTCCACCGTGAAGTCTTCCTTAAAGGCATCCTCCAGCACCTGGCCCAGCAGGCTTGCACATGACCTCCAGTACGCCTGGCCAACAGGAAGGGGAGGGAAGACTTACAGAGCAGCCAGGCACATCAGTTAAACCAGACCGTCTTAACTTGGTACAGTGTCTGGTATCACATGGGTTGTCCACCATCGCGAGAGACAGGTAGATACCTGACACTGAGTTTGACAGACAGGACAGTGGCAGCCAGTACCTGGTTGACCAGCTGGGGGTCAGAGTCTTTGAAGGTGAGCAGGGAGAGGGAGCAGGACTGGGTGAGGGGCTGGTGCAGGGGCCAGGGCTCCCCATCCACTAGCGCCAGGGCAGAGTTGGTGACATGCCACTCAGTCAAATCTGAGAGGAATAAAGAGCCAGTCATTGACTTATTCAGACAAAGACAAAATCTGAAGACCAATCCCTTCTGCGCACACGCACACAATTTAGTTTACTGAACTTACGGCGTGCACAACTGTGTGGAGTGGACATTCCCTTGTTCATGACGAGCAGGGTCCCTTGCAGACCTTGTCCTTGCAGGGTCACCTCTATCTTCTCCGTGCGTGGATACAGGGCGCGTTGCCGAGCCTGTTCACGGGAGAACACCGCGCTGCGCTGTACTCGCAAGTCGGTGGCCAATGGACGGACAGCCGCTACGCTGGACGCCAGACCTGAAAGATGCCAGGAAGGAATACGCGATTAGAGGGTTACTCTCAACGTTTCAAGCAGTTTGAGCTAACTGCCCACCCGTCCAAAAAATACTAGTTAACGCTTCTGTTCCCAGTTGTTCTCACACCTGACTGGAGAATGACAATTAATACAGGCTTTAAACCACCTAGTATGTCCTAGCTAGCTAGCTAGCTAGCTAAAAACATTTTGTCAACGTTTACTAGCCAAGTTCACATTTAGAATTAGACACACCATCGACCACATCTCACAATTTAAACATATTTATAGATGTGTATGACATTAAAACAAGGAAACCCCAAGGTCACACAGGGAATATCAGAGCTAGCTCGGTTTCTTTGGCTGGCTAGCTCTTAGCTGTCATTGCAGTTCTGCAGAAAAGGGATGGTGTACTTACGGCGCAATAGAAGTTGACACATGGTCCTCCTACACGACATGGTGTAATATTCCCTGTACAATTACTTAAATGATTTTATAGTTCAATAGCAAAGCTGTGCATGGAAAATATTTCAGTTTTCTGTAGTTGACTTTAAGCTACAGAAACTGTCAAAAGGACGCCATGCGCACTCGGGTGCAAGTCTTATTTATGTCCGTGTTGTATGTCGGGTTAGTGATAAGGGTTCCAGTCATCAGCCATTCGTAGAGTGGAGGCTGTTCTACAACATGGTCAGTAGGGGTAGCTGTTGCTGTATTTCAGAGATTTCCTCAATTTGATTTAGTAACTGTTAAAACAAAAAATATTTTCACAGTTATTTTCAACTCCAAGGCGCTCCACCTCTCCACCCGGGCGCCCACACCTCACACGCACCATTAGTGTCCCTGTCATTCTTCACTTCCGGTTCTCTCGACAGGTGCTGCTATGAAATGTCTTGACTGTCTGTGCCAATAAGCTGCCAGGGTGGGGTAAAATAAGATCTAGGTTGGCTACATCATTCTTAAAGTAGGACAAAGGAAATGTTTGTTGCCACAACTTGATAGAGTTCCAGGACTGTAATAGAGGCTATGTGACAGATGCTTGTTTAAATAAGATTAGAATAAGTAGTTGGCATTCATAAGGAGGAATGTTTTGCTAATGGATCTAAGACATTGGGCTGGACAACGGAGCTGGATCCAAATGCAATAAATTAAACTGAGACCACTGTATGTTATTGGTTACATAAAGTGTGGGGAAAACCAGTATCAGCAATTGTATATACCGGCCTGGCATCCTATGAAGTTTTATGAATCCTCTGGTATGTATTTCAGCCTTGTATGCATTGTTGATTTGCATTACTGATCTATGGACACACATCATACACACCATAGCTTAGTGTTTACATCCTGGATCCTATCTTGTGTCGTAGCTGCTTCTGTAACCGTGACTGTCAACACCCTGATTCACTGATAAATCATGTCTGGTGATACCATCAGTCCCTGTACTTCCTGTAATTCCATGGCCTGTGCCACCTCCCAAGTCAACTTGCTGTTGATCCTCAGGGTCTCTGTCTCCAGGGCTTCTGCAGGTTTAGGGTTCGAACGTCCTGTTAAGTTCAGATGAATACAGGAGCAACCCAGAGGCCTGTGTCTTCCAGGAATTGGAGGGGTTTTACCTTTAGGTTGTGTAGTGTACTTACGTATATACTATGTAAAGATTTCATAAAGGGTCTCAAATGAGCTTTTCAAGCCTTTGGCTTTGTTTGAAGGCATAAAGTTCCTGCTTGGCTCCGCCCACTGGACTAGTGGCTGGCCGTTAAGTCTAGAGTAGTAAATCACATTGAAATTCCCAATAAAGATTTGATAGCTAGCTAAGATCTTGCCAGCCATAACACCAGTGCTGGCGACCAGCTGTCACATCCAAAGATGCTTTTAATCAGTGGCAATGGTGTTTGTTTTGTTACCCAGGACAAATGCCATTAAAGGATAGTGAGACCTTTCCAAGTTAATTTATTGAGGTGCTAAAATAAAACAGTTTTACCATGTCTCCACAGTTGAGCGCAATGTCCTGTACAAGTAGAAAATCTGTAGTCAGCGATTAATGTAATGAGACAAGGCAACTAATTGACCCACAGACAGAGTCTAACATTAATTGTGTCACACATCTGTATGTCTGTCTGACTAAGGTTTGGTTGTACACATTCAACAACAGTGGAACAAGAAAGTCCAGACTGAAGTAATCAACACACTCACACGAAACCAATTCACATTTGATCGTTTCACCACTTTTGCCACACGAGCTAGTAAATATTCAGAGTTTTGCGTTTGTTGCGCTTGGTTCCTCCGACCCTCCGGGTTACTGCAGACTGCAGGCGGAGCAGCATGGCTTGTCTCGGTCAGGCAGGGAGGACGAGTCCATCTGCCTGACGATCTCAGTGAACAGCTGGTCCACCATGGTTTTGCTCTTGGCTGAGGTCTCCATGAAGGGGCAGCCCCAGTCCTCAGCCAGGGCCTGGCCCTCATCACACGACACCTCCCTCTCGTCCTCAAGGTCCACCTTGTTCCCCACCAGCACCACCGGCACACGCTCGAACCTAGAGAGAGAGAGAGAGAGAGAGAGAGAGAGAGAGAGAGAGAGAGAGAGAGAGAGAGAGAGAGAGAGAGAGGGAGGGAGGGAGGGAGGGCATTCATTATTAAGAAACTGAATGTATGGTACATAGAGCAAGGAGAAATGCCATTCCTGAGATCATGGCCGCGCATGGCATCATGCTGTTATGCCTTAAAGCGACCTAAGCTTTCCATGGCGCCTGTGTTTTCGCTCCATGGTTTGAATCCTTTCCTCTCATCTTGTCCCTTTCCCGCCGTGCGCTCCAGCTTGTCTCAGGGTCCCCCAAAGCTCTTCCCCGGACGTGTCGCTGACAGTTCACATCAGAGGAGCCTCCCTCAGGCGGCAACACGAACAGAGAGGAATGGGACCGCTCGTTGAATAATTGACCAGATCTAATGGGAAGTTCTCAGAGAGCCTGTGAACGCAGCGCTGGGCTCCCTGTTACAGACACTTCCTCCCGCCTGGGAACCCGCTGGAAGGGGGGATTTGGGTGTTCAAGACAATCTGCATGGCGCTGATGGGAGAAACGATCTGGATTTCCGCCCGCGAACGAGAACGTTCATTTCCGCTTTTTTTTTATGAGGTCTTGGAATACAGACCGTTTGTTGGATGGACTGAACAAATGATTGTCCCGGACGTCGCGTCGCCGGGGAAGGATCGCTTGGGGCTCCTGGGAAACGGTATCAGAAAGGAGAACCTGTGTCTCCAGAAGGAAGGATCACCATGTGGTGGCTATGCTCAGAAGTGTCTCTTTGACTCAGGAGTGCTGAGTCATGGAAACAGCTGGGAGCATCATCACTGTTATTCTTATCTGCAATTGGGAAACAGGAAACTATCTCGATTTATTCACTTGGCATGCACACGACATACCACAACACACACGCACACATACACTCATGCAGACAATGGTGCAGATATCTTTGCTTTTTACCAGTGCTAAGCATGTGTCACTTTGGGAGTCTTGCAGCCTACAAGGTGTGAAGTGTGTAGGAGGAAAGTACCACACAGACAAAATGTCATGTGGCAGAGATGCTAGAGAGGCTCTAAATATAGCTGGCGAAGCAAGCGCCACCTCGAGGAACTGCACAAGAACTGCAACTGGTCCTTCTGCTAGCTCAGTCACCAGATACAAACTGTATGTGCACACCTATGATGTCGCATATCTACACAGTTGCTGTGTGTAGGTACACAACTAGGGAGCTACGAGCCATCATCGATTGTGTCTCTGCTGTACAAAAGATCCTTTGGTCTCAGTTTTGGCTGGGATTGGAAGCGGTCTCATTGTTGAGGGGGGTCTGTTTGAGCTGTTATGAAAAGCATCGCTCCAGCTGAGAGGCAAAGATGGATGCCTCGTGAAAACGTCCACACCGCAGATGCTCACAGCCACTGTGCGAGATAAACACACGTGACGGAAAAAGGTTTCCTGATTTTGGCTAAAAGGAAAAGGCTCCATTCTTCGGCCATTTCACCCTCAGGCCAGCTTGACGTGGCCAAAGGCTTTGACGAGAACTTCACAGGCAACCTACCCTGTGAACTCGACACCAGCTTCACAATCCTCCGTGCGATTCGACTAATTACAGAGCAGCACAGTCTCTCTACAGCTCAATGGCCCCCAGGCCTGGAGATTCTATTGTTCTTCAGCGTTCATATGTCCTTAATTAACAGGGAAACTGGCCTACGCAGTAAACAGTTCTCACCACTGGCTTAGCTGTTATTACAGTGACGCAAGCCACTGTATATAGCAGAGTTGGAGAATGGAGAATCTTATTTATGGTCTCAAGGGATGCAGTTACTGTATAGTTTCAAACCCCCCAGCTGCTTCTGATGGGAGTCTTTTACAGTGACTCCAACTCTTGTTGAAGATTTATGACGCGAGCCCGAACCTACTTTAGAAAGCTATATTTTCAAGGCACTTAACGGCAAACCGGGACACCTCCAAGAAAATAGGTTTCTGTGTAAAGAGACGTGACAAATGGGAGAAAGAGGGCTAATAAAGACAGAATATGCACAGGATACAGAAACCTGTTTTTGTCGGTGTGAGCCAGTGTACTGCTGATGCGACTCGGGCCACAGCACACAGTGGGTGCTTGGAATACAGTAGCTATGTGAGGAGTTCAGAACTTAGGTCAAGATCTCTTTCACCAGTTTTTAAGCCGATATTCTAGAGAAATGCAGAAGGAATCCTGTCCAAGCAATTATTTCGCAAACAATGACTGCTCTCTATTGGCACCTCACTCGCGGGCCCATTGAAGTACAGTCGGTAGAGGATATGGGTTGGGCCTCAGTGTTTAGCAGTTCCCCCCTGGGAAATGTTGTTTCAGTCTCCATCCCATTCCTCGTCTCTATACACTTAACGGCTCACTGTGAACATGCTGTTATTAGACACAGCATAAGCACAGCGTGAGAACCCTCTGATGTGCTGGGCAAACATTGGCCCTCCACCCCATACAATCATAAACCTTAGCAAGCCTCGGAGGAAATCATTAAATCATTATGTGGCACACCCAGTTTGGATTTCCCTGTGAGGGCTCGGTTTATTTGGTTCTTCTGTGGAGCATTGCAGTTGGGGGTTACACCAACAGCATGTACTCTGATGTAACACATGTGACAAAGACACTAGCCACTGTCTTTGTCTAAGATGTGAAGACTTGCTTTCCTGAGAATCTCCCTGGGTTATAATTTAACAGACCAAGGATTTGGTTTGCAGGTACCTGGGTTTAAATCCTGTTGGTCACATTGAAACAGAACAGCCTTGATGGTACCTCTCTCCAGCTCCCTATTGCTTTCCGGGTGCCAGGAGTTAAAATGTTCCTCATTGCTCACTAATGGAGGCCTGATGTCTTCTTGGCTTCCAGCTGAACACAATCCCATTAGGTTCTGGTGAGTTTGCAGAACTCAGCGTGATGTGATTTCTGCTCGCTGGCTCAGCACTTGCTGTTATTTTAGGGGGAAAATCCCCTCTCAGAGATGAATGGCCATATTCATGAAGACACTTTAGTAAAAGGTATAGTGCGTGCTGGATAGCTCCTCGCCAAAACAGTACAGTTACAAAGACACAAATACACCCACACACAAACTTATGACACCTGCTCAGTCTAGGAGTGCTGTAATTTGCTTTTTCATACTCACCTTTTAACCCTGATAATCTGATCTCTCATTGGTTTGATGTCCTGAAAACTTTGTTGATTGACAAGACTGTAGACCAGAATGAAACCTTGTCCGTTTTTGATGTAAAGGTCTCTCATAGAGGCAAACTGTTCTGTTCCAGCGGTGTCGAGAATCTCCAGCACCGATGGAGAGGAATCCACCTCGATCTCTTTCCGATAAAAATCCTCAATCGTAGGATCATACTTTTCGATGAATGTTCCAGTCACGAACTGAACCGTGAGGGCGGACTTTCCCACGCCACCACTGCCGAGCACCACCACTTTGTACTCGCGCATTGCGCTCCAACGCAATGTGATCTGATCAAAGCTCAAAATACAGTGACATCGTACATCGGATCTCAAAGCATTGCAATATAGTACAATGCATATATCATGACATTGACAAGGAAAGGCCAATTGAGAAATACAATTCCTACTCCACGTCTCATCAAAAGCAAATAAACCGATTAAGAAAACACGAGAAAACCATATTATTAAATAGAGTGACTTAAATATGCGGCACACTACATACAATTGTATAAACTTCCTGTCCAAATCTATAGCAGTCTTATGCGCGTAGTTTTCTTTTGCACATGAGCAGTATATATGATGTCCCTTCTAAATCGCATCCCTAATAGCGTAATCTCGCCTCTTGACTACGTCCTTCAGTCGCCATTTGAAGGAAAAAATAACGGACTCCGTGTTGTCTAGGCTCCTCTGCGAAGATGCCAGCCAGCCAGAGCCACATTCAAGCAGCACCACAAACCCATATTGCTCGTGCGCGTTTTGCACAGCAGGATACTCTGCCGGTGTAACACTGACATCTTTAGACGGGGGAAAGCATCGAACCAGAACTAGGATGCTAACTGTTGAACTGTAATGTAAACGACATTGGATGCTGTTTCTATGACAGCAAATTAGTCTTTCAAATGGGTCGTGGAAGAGACTTGCTGTTTGTTTAGACTTTTATTTTGAATCTGGCTAATCTTAAATCCATACAATTAAACAAAATAAATGATTTGAAGCATACACATGCTCTCATTCTATATAGGCCTAATGAAAAACAACATGAAAAACCTACATTTAAATACAAATAAAAGGATAACAAACATTGAATAACATCAGAACACACACATCAAACAATACCTTGCTTATAGCCCAAGTCTACATGTTACGAGCTTTGTGGGTTAAGAATGACGTTCAATGTGCACGACCACCAACCTGCACCGGCACATTTAATGACGCAAGGCTGGAAACAATCTGATCCGTGAGTCTCTGGACTTGACCGAGAGGATATAGGTAACAGTGACGTCATCGGGATACCGATTTCATGCAAGTGTATGGCAATTATGTATATCAACTCAAGATTTAAATATCCTCACACATGGAAACGAAAAAACGTACGGGAATTTATGACGTACACAAATAGGAATGCTTGTTGCATCTCATCTTGTTTTGTGTTTTGCTGTCGTTCACACGTAGAAGCTAGTAATAATCATGCGTATGAGGCCAATGTATCTAGCGCCATCGTGTGACATACAGTTGCAACTTTTGAATAATCCGATATCTAACTACTTTTGCAATTAATTCTCACAATGTCCCCTTGATAAAAGCATTTGTTCGTCGATACTAAACAGATGAAAGGTCCACCCGACAAACAATCTTTAATTTTCTTTATTTCTTTCAATAAATTGTACACTATCTTGCTGGAACCAAAACATTTGACTATAGGAACATAAAGTAGCACAAAATATATGCACAAATCAAACATTGAGAAATGGTTACATTGAAACTAAGAATCCAATGAGGGTCTCGGTGTCTGTTTATGTTTTAGTTACATCTTCGATCGGATACTGCATTTCGGATGGCATAGCAGTCACAAGTGATGGCCAGACCCTCCCGTTATGAATCGCACCCACAACACCAAGTTCTGAACTGGAACAAGACACGCGCCGACTTCCTGTACTCCAGTCAACTCTTTTGGCCTCATAATGGAAATTAAAAACAGAAACAATATAATATATATTTATATAGATATATATTTTTGTTCAACTGAGAAGTCACTTCAGTGGAGACCCACTTCACAACCTTTTTTTTCCTCCTATTTTAAGAGCTCTGGAACATGAAACCTTAAGCACGATGGACTAAAGATAAGGCAGAGTGTTTGGATAAGCGTGTCTGCTCAGTTGACCAACTGCTCAGAAAGTGCTTACATTTTCCTGTTACCATCAATCAGTCATTGTCAACACATTTCAATACATTACAATTCATTTCAATACAATTCAATTCCATTCATAATGCTTGGGTCCATTCACACGGACCCAAACTGGGGACAACCTGAAGTTTGTCTCAAGTGCAGACTTTTTTTTTTGTGTGTGTTTTTCATTATAACTAAAAACATTCAGTATGTTATCATGTAGTCCTAAAAACAAGGTGAGTTTCTTCTCATGCAGGATGCTTAATGAAGATAATTTACTGGTAGTAGTAACTTGTAGTGATTAATACACAGAACGACAGTGTTGCCGATGTGTTGCTAAGAGTGCTAGATCCTACAGGAATCTGCACATCAGTCACATATTACATTTTCTTTAACAGGAAGAAAGTGCAATCCATAACTCTGATGGACCATCAAGCATACAACTTTGATTAACCATTGCCTCTGATGCTGATAAAACCAATGGTCCTTTCTTAGGGGTTTTTACATCTTAACTAATTAATAGACAATTCACTTTTTTATCCTACAGAATATTGGTAACTTTGCCTAAGTGCTACAGATACACCTTTATAGAGGCTGATAAATGCTAATGAAAATATTAGGTAATTAAAATCTCAACAAATAATAAGAAATATTCAAATCTGCTTTACAATCTAGCTTGTGTACAGTGTTCTAGAAAAAAAAAAGATTCAACTTAACAATTACATCATTTACAAAAATACCGAACTTTAGTATTTGCAACTTTAGGTTGCCACAGCAACAACTTAATATCGTTATGAAATACTAGAGTGAAAAGTACATCCTTTTAAAATTGTCTTTTTTTTTTTTTTTGTAAAATGTCATCTTTACAATAAACATTTTATTTTTTATATTTTTTTTACGATACAAGCAATTTCAGAGCCTTGCTCATTACTGCAATGCGATGACCTGTGTTGATGACAAGGCGAGAAAGATCCAGTAACTTTCTATTGGTGGTTTATAAGACTCCACCCCTTAACCCTGACCAGCTCCTCAGTTCCTGAGCTGACAGACTAGACCTTGAGGAGGGACCACCGTGCAGAATGGAGCACAGCTCAATAAATTACATTCATTTCCAAATATCATAGGTTACAACATTGTCAAATTTGAGTTGGAACAAAGTAAAATAAGATAAATTACAACAAAATATATCTCATTTTTTCACCACACCAAAAGTTACATTAAAACTGTAACTTTTGTGAAGAAAACCTTAGTAAAAGTGAATGAAAAACAAAAGGAAACGTAAGCGTCAAGACCAGTGCCGTATTTTGCTGAACTAGATGTGTCTTGTTGTGGATTGTCTATGTAAATCAAGCACCATGAATAAACATCATGATTCTGATCAAATTATTTCGAACACAAACACACACACATTCCCCTCTCTCACACACACACCCACACCTACTCCCTCCCCCTCTCTCTCACACACACACTCCCATGCCTGCACACACTCACATACACTCACCCACACACACACACAAAAGCTGTGTAATACCACAGACATTGAATACACTGCCATAAAGACAGCTAATATAGTATGGAGGTTGGTTTAAAACAATGCTAGTACATTTTAAAACATATTGGCATGTAAATAACTGATTCTTCTAATGATAGTCTTGACCCACATACCTTGATAGTTACATCAAACAACACAATTTGAAATTTATATAGAATACACTGCTATGACCATGAATATAAACTCTCAAAATAAGAGACATATGTTACGTACACACACACACACACATCACAATACATCTTCGGTGTCACTTTTCCCATGTAAACTACTTTAAACCATGGTAAGAATGAATATTACATCATGAAATATTCAACAAACATTCTAGCAAGCTATCCTAATTTGACTGTTGTCTCTCTTTGTATATATTTTTTTTAAGTGACAAAATAACTGGTTGTGTTGGTGAACGACGTCTACAATGACATGCACATCACACGACTGTTTATGTTTTCTGTAGTTTTGGAGCTTTGCTTTGACCAACCTGTTTCTATCCTGCGGCAAAAAAGTAAGATTCTCCGGATGCTTATGGTGGTAAAGGATTTTTTAGGCACTTCTACTGTTTCTCGAATGGAACAGGATTATCGGTGATAGCAGGGTTGACGACTGACAGTCACAGATAGCCCTCCAGTCAAAGTTCAAGTCATCTCACTTGACGAGGATCGTCGAATGCACCTTTCGAGTCTTAGCACTTGTTTCCCTCCTCTGTGACACCTGCCCCCCCCCCCCCCCCCCCCCCTTCCCTTCCCCTGCCCACCCAAGGTCTTGTCCTGTGTTGAGGAGCTCGGAGGCCTTGGCAGGGGCCTCTGGGGGCCCCGGGTCTGTCTGTCCCAGTCTGCCGGCAGACCTCCAGGCCCCGCCACACTGCCAGGGCTGGGCTTCACCACAGCCTTCACCACAGCCTTCACCACAGCCTTCACCACAGCCTTCACCACAGCCTTCACCAGTCCTTGGCACAAAACACCAGCTGGCCAGAGGGCCTCTACTCCCTCCCCATGGCCCGTGACTCCCCCCGGATGAGCACCCCCCCCCTCCCCTCCCGCCACCCCCCCCCCCCCCCCCCCCCATAACCCAGCACCTATTCTAAAGACAAAACTGAACGGGGCACTGCTGAAACAAACTAGAAACCCCCCCAGGTGTCCTTTTCAGCAGGAGATGTGGACAGCAGACATGGCCTGGCTGAGGTGGTTAGAGAGCCGTTCCTCACCCAGACTCCTCCCTCGTCTGTGCTCTCAGCGATGGGGACTTCATGTTTGGCAAGATTCATATCGTTTGTGGTCTTTACACCCCAATCTCTTATGTTGGCAAGTGGTTCCCATTGTAGACACGGTTTACCACAGCATCTTAAAGGGGGGTAGTGGGAGTGTGTGCAGGTGCGTATGGGTGGGAGTGTGTGTGGGGTGGAGGGGGTCATTTCCATTATCACTAGGACAGTCCATTTAGTAAACACTGAGCTCATTTTGCCCTGCGACATTCATATATATATATTGTTTTTAAAGAAACAAAACTTAGCTTGGCCAAAGCACCAGGAGTAACTGGTCTAATTACATTGAGAGGGGGTTCTCTGTGACGTTGAAAACAATGAAGCACTTGACAATAAGCACTAAGTCTCTTATAGTGCAAATAAGGAGTTCTCAGGGGTGAACATTGTGCAGATGTTCCTCGTCTCTGAACGAAATATGAAAAGAGGGACCCACATTGGTTTGGGAGAAGAACAATCATTAAAACAAACTCGCCACCTCTGCCTCTATGGGTCTACGTAGAAATGTACATTTTCTTTTTGTCTTTTTCCTGTTAATAGTTTTTCTAGCAATACATATACATCTTTTTTTTTTTTTTCTTTCTTCTTGTCCGGTGCATCTTACATCAGCACTCAAGTCTTGTGGTTAACTGTTGAATGACTCTCTTAGCATGCAGGTTGCTGTACCTCGAGCTGTGAGGGTTGGTAGTATTTACATAAGAACTGTTTGGGTCTTCTTAGAGCAGCTTCTTGACACGCCATGTCGTGCCTGACCATTACTTCAGGATTATCTGAGAAAGGAAAGAGAGAACAACGGATGAGAAAGGATTCGACTTTGCAAACAACGCCAATCATTTGCTCAGGCTACTTAGAAGCCACGCCACACAAAACCTATGTGCAATGTACACCCTGCAAAGCCACTGCTCACACTAATAGAACGGGGCAGTGCAGATGACGTCTACAGAACGAGGAAGATTCTGGTGTCCCACACAGACTGAGCAGATTGAGTTGGCCGAAGGTCTGAACATGTTGGGCTGGATGCCAGAGAGTCCGAATGACAGTGAGACGGCGAGAAAGACAAAAGAGAGATGAATAGAGATCAAAAAAAGGACACGTGGCTGTCTCAAGTCGGGGAGCCAGCTGATAGGCTGGACCTAGTGCCCATCACAGGGTGTCCACAGCGTACCACAGCACAGGCCGGAGGCATGCAGGCAGGCAGGCATGCAGGCAGGGAAGTAGAGCACACAGACCACTGAGCTGAGGGGAGAGCCAACACCACGTGGAGGAGGAACAATGGAGGGATGAAGAACTTGTGATGAACTTGTTTTTGTGTTGTTTTTTTGTTGTTGACACAAACGTTGGTGCAACTAAGTGTACAACTAAGTGTGTTTCTCCCCCTTTTGCTTGCTACCTTTTAAGCCAGCTGAGCGGACATGTGTGGGATCGTTATGGAGGTTGGGATGTGATCCGGGTGTCTGGCCTCTCACTTTCCCAAGCCTGTTGGATCGGCACAGCATCAGCCCAGAGGACCGGTCAGCCCTGCTAATCTCCAACAAGACCTTTTCCGGCTGACCTGCGCCGCCTGCCTTCACAGCCAGCAGAGGGCGCCACAACCTCAAACCTCGGAGATGATGGACGGTTCCGCTTGCGGCTAAGACAGCGAGTCTTATTAATATGACCCAGACAGTGCGATATGGGCCTGGCCAGCTGGGAGTCTAAGTATGACTAAAGTCATGTGTTAACCAGCTCACAGGGACAGTGACTCAGCGATGATGAGATTCACATCAGGGACCTGTGGTGGCAGCCATCTGGGACAGAGAGCCTGTTCACACACACACGCACGCACACGCACGCACACAAACATGTGCAGCGAGGGGAGTCAAGGGTGAGGGTGGGGGGTTGGGAGGTCTTGACGCGCACACGCACAAAAGCATATACACACACAAAAGTATATACACAGAGGTAAACAGACATAAACACACACGCACACACACTTGTCTGTTTGCTCAATCAGCATTCAGGGCGGATGCTGTGTACTACAGGGAAGGGGAATGGAATGACAGAGAGCAGGAGAGAGAGAAAGAGAGAAAAAGAAAGAATGAGAGAAAGAAAGAGACAGAGTGGAGAGAGAAAAAGAGAGAGAGAGAGAGAAAGAGAGAGCTGAGAGAGAGAGAGAGAGAGAGAGAGAGAGAGAGAGAGAGAGAGGGAGAGAGACAGCGAGAGAGGGAAGGAGAGAGACAGCGAGAGAGGGAGGGAGAGAGAGAGAGACAGCGAGAGAGGGAGGTAGAGAGAGAGACACAGAGAGAGGGAGGGAGAGAGACAGCGAGAGAGGTAGGGAGAGAGACAGCGAGAGAGGGAGGGAGAGAGACAGCGAGAGAGAGAGGGAGAGACAGCGAGAGAGAGAGGGAGATGAGCAGACAGACATCAGCATTGCTCCTGCTCCCAGTCCCACGCATGCATCTTTAACAAGGCGCCCTGCTCCCCGCTGCTGCAGCCAGTCACTCACAGGAAGCGGCACTGACTCACAGGAAGTGAGCTCACTGTCAGCCAATAAGGGGGAAGAGCACAAGGATCCTCCCAAAGGGATGAATGAGTAGTCAGATCCGAGTGTTCAACCACAGTCTACAGCAACATCGCCCGGTGCTCAGGGTATTCTATTGTCGCTAATAAGACACATTTCACAACCCCCGTCTTCTAAAGTGAGATTGCAGATTGTAAATAAAACATTGAAACGTCAATAATGTCACGTGACAACAACGATCGGCAACAATCCGGCTACAGATGCCGTTGGTGGGGGACACGTGAGGAGTGAATGCTGTCTCGTGCTGTCTCATGTAGCTGCTGGTGCACTGAAAACAGAGCCAAGCAGGTGGAGTGGAGTGTTTGGTAGATGCACGGACTCTGTTCCACCGCAGGCAGAGAGCTCTAATTGTCAGCTCTAAATTGGCGTGTGTGTGTGTGTGTCTGTCTGTAGGCACACACACACACATCTGCAACTTCCTGGCCCCTGCTGACACAGAGCCACGGGTGGCCAGACCGGAGCCATTTTTAGCCCTCGTTTCCGGAATAAAACATCCTTCCTGTCTCCTGCAACAGTAATAGAGGGCAGGAGCTGGTGGATCTATAGCAGGTCTGAACAGGCAGTGTCCTCCAGGCCTCCGACCCCCCTCCCCCCCCGCCCTTCCCCCTCCCCCGGTCCCCTCCCCCAGTCTCGCTACGCCCCGGACTGGCGCTCTGCACACAGACACCACCCAACATGGCTGACGGATCAAGACTGACCACAGGGGTCTGTGTGTGTGTCTGTGTGTATGCATGCGCGTGTGTGTGTGTGTAAGCGTTCAACAGACACACAGACGACGTTCTAACGCAGATGGAAAGTGATACTTGAGACACAAACAGAAATGGGGGAGGACCCCCCAAAAGAACAGACATGCTAAACAGGAAGTTACGCGACACAACACAACACAACACCCATTTGCAAACGTGAAAAGCTCTGAATAAGTGAGGGAGTTGGACATACAGTCAAATACAAGCCCATTAACACTAGATATAATAAAAGTGGCAATGATCCTAACACTCCTACTCCCTCTGTAACCGAGCCGTTCGGCCTCATGTTTTGTGTGCCGTCATCCTGCCAGCCAGGACGCTAGCAGGGGCAGACCAGGCCAGTGAGACAGCCTCAGCTGTGTGGAACTTATTCAGAGCTCAGGGGACGGATGAGAGGAAGCTGGAAAAAAGGAGCAAACCTGGTTGGCTGGTGCTGTTGCTGCGTAGGGGACACTTGTGGCAGGAGTTGCTGCTGCAGAGACAGCGGCGGGCGAAGCGCTGTACATCATGGGGACTTTGTTCAGGAAGGGGGGAGGGCAGGCACCGTGGAGGCAATGGACAGGGAGGGGTGGAGCGTTACGGTAATGGTGGTCGATTGTGTTTTTTGTCGATGTTGTCGTCGTTTTGTTCATTTGGGAGTGGTGGATTGGTTACAGAGCGGCAAGCCATCGTGAGGTTAGACCAGCAGATGGCATGCAACCACAATGCAAAGCGAGAAACGCATGGGAGGAGAACACAAACACAAAACAGAGGAGAGAAGCTGATTACAATCACAAGTAAGGAAATTTAGCCAGACAATCAGTTTTTCCCCAGAGAAGATTAAGATACAAGTTGCAAAATGAAAAGAGCTTCCTCCTGGGTTAGATTGCCAATCGAGATCACATTTGTTCTCTGAGAAACTGATTAAATTTCCTAATCAACAGTGCACAGCAATGGACAATTTCTATTATACAACAACAAATTCAACTGGAACTGTACACACACAGTTTCATTGACACGGCATTTATGTAAAAAAAGAAGAAGCTAATCGACCATAAACTAAGCATTGACAGGAGAGTTAGAACTCAATCGGAAAATAAAGCTTCGGCTTTTTCATTCCGGGCCCCATTCATCATATCTCACAGGTGAGCTCAAATCTCCCCGAGCCATCTTCTACGGCCTACTTCACCAATTTCTTTATGCACCGTGTATGTACGGTGCGCTGCGGTCAATGGGGGGGGTCAACGTGATCGAGTCACCTGTGAGAGTTGAGGAGAGACC
Source organism: Hypomesus transpacificus (assembly GCF_021917145.1). Lineage (NCBI taxonomy): Eukaryota > Metazoa > Chordata > Actinopteri > Osmeriformes > Osmeridae > Hypomesus > Hypomesus transpacificus. The sequence goes on from NW_025813769.1 coordinate 68,890, forward strand.
CCCTCCTCCTCCTCCCCCCCCCCCCCGTGTCAGTGAGCGAGAGAGAGTGAGAGTGAGAGAGAGAGAGAGTAAGGGAGGAGAAAAACCTACCAAGGCTGCTAGCAGGAGTCATGCACAAGACTGACCCTGTGTGCCCATGCAGTGGACAGTGAACAGGAGTTAACAAGGGGGAGGAAAAACAAAAAAACAAGGTTAGAGAAGAGCCAGAGGTCTGACCCAAAACAGCATGCCATTCATACAGGTTGATTCACAGGGCTATCGTCGGATTCAAAACTGCCGGAACATTCTGGAAAAACCGGGGTCCTCACATTTACTGAGGCCAATTCACAGCATGGTCGGTAGAAAATAACGTGAAAAAACAAAAAAAGTGCTTTTACCACCCTATAGGACTAAATATAGTTCTGTGGGAGGATGCTACAAGTAGGTTATTTTCAGTGCGAGAGGGTAGAAGGAGGTTAGGGGGCTGGAGGCTAGAGGCTGTTATCAGAGCGGAACATGCAGTGAGGGTGGACCGTGGCAGTCTGAACAAGCTTCCCACACAGGTCTGCTGTCGAGAGGGGATGGGGGAGAGGAGAGGGGCCACAAGGCATCAACCACCACAGAGGAGAGGGAGGGACAGATTGTAGTCTCTTCAAGCGCAAGACCGAGCAGAAATGGAACCATTAGCAACCGCTAACTCCCTTATCCGCTAGCCTGAGGTAATGTTTGGCGTAATTTGGGGGAAGAGAGCTGACTAGAGAGTCTCTCTGGGAGGAGACGACACTGATGAAGTCTGCACTCCTTCGCACAGCGAGAGATAACCCTTCTTACTATCACATCGGGCTGAACAGCAGGTGTCGAGCGTTTTTTGTCGACGCCCGCTGGCACCTCATGGGTGCTGTCGTTAAATAAGGAGGTGTCGAAAACGCCAGGTGTATTTTATAGTATTTTCAACAGCCATACATCCCGTCATCAACGGATTTAACTAGAGGCCTTTTATGACCCTGATCAAAGCTTAGCCATGCCTCCACCCAGTCTAACCACCTGGCAGCCATTACCTGTCCTTACACGGGTGTGGATTCACTAAAGTACAGGCATTCATGACCACCTCCATCACGTGTGTAAGCTTCTATTCTGATGCAAATTCATATACTCTGCTCAAATGTTTGTTAGTTTGTTAAATAAGGAGATGCCATCCCGTTTTTGGGGGGGTTTAGGTTTTACAACTATTCAGCTATGTTTTGAACTTGCCTGGGGAATTTGAAGAGTTAGGGGAAGCGACATCCAGTGACTGTGTGTGTGTGTGTGTGCGTGAGTCAAGTTGTTCGGGCGCGTCTCCTACCTGTGGGAAAGAAAGCGGGCTGCTGGAGCTGTGCGTTGGCCAGGGCCTGCTGATAGTGCAGCACACTGGGGTTGAAGAGAGAGCTGGCCCCGTTGCTCTTCTCCAGGGCTTGTCTCTTTGGTAGGGGCTGCAGCATGCCGTGGGGGAACGCCTGCGTGGGGGGGGGGGGCACAACGAAGGAGGAGGAGGGGGGGAGGGGGGGCAGGGTGGACGTTAGACCAGAGGCTGAGGCCTCGCACCAGCAACATGCCAGTCTTGACAACAAGATCACACTCTGCTCTGTCGTGGCTCTAGGCACAAGCACGGGTTACGACAAGGTCACGATGGCAACTTAGGTTTAAAATAGTCACAGACAATGAGGGAACTACACACAATATCTAGCAAGGCAGTAATCAACAATACACTTACAGCGTAAAGAAAATCATGAAATACTTAAGAATTAGTACAGGTAAACATTGTGTAACTGATACACAATTCATGAACGTAAATCAGAGTTAAACATTACTTGACCAGTTACTTAAGCAAATTGTAGGATATCTACTTCATACACATATACTGGGTGTGTCTTACTGGTTTCAAAAGCAAAAAGCCAAATTATATTCTGTGAGTTGCTACAGTACATTACAAAAGCTACATGCAAAGCAAAAGGTGAAAGGTCAAAGTACCAGGTCTACAGTTGCCTCGAGGGGTCGCTTCATTGCTTTGGCAGTCGACTGAGTCTTTTAATAGCAGGCAGCGAGCACATGATGGCAGTGGGCCAATGGGATTCAAGCGTATTAACATACAGGTAACAGCAAGCAGAGGTGCATCATGGGGGACAGCATTGCATTGTGGATAGGTGAGAAGGAAAAAAAACAAAATACAAAATAATCTGAATGCAGTATACCACATACGAAACAATAGGCATGCACATAAACAAAAATTTGTTTTTTTTGTCAAAGAAACATTGCTACGTTCTGAATTAGTACGAAAGCAAAAGCCTCTACGTTACCTTTGGTTAAAAAAGCGTTAGAACTTACAGAAGACTTGTCAAATGTACTTTGCTGCGTGCTAAACAAACTACTGGGATAGTATAGCGTAGATAGGTAAAAGTACTTATCAACAAGTAAATCAGCTTGGCTAGGATCAACAATACAGACGGCTTTCGGTAAACATGATCAAAGGCGGCAACTGTAGGAGGACGGCCGAATGCCAACTCTTTGGGTTGGGCACCCGGCCGATGCACGTCGTAACAGAGAAAGCCGCCACCAGTGACTGTGCAGACGCTGTCTGTGGTGTTCAACTGGAATAGGTGTCAGTGTGTCGTGGGTGGGAGTGGGGACCACTGGGACAGAGAGGGACATGAGGGAGGGACTGCTACCCAGACCAGGGAAGCAGGACCAGAGTACTGGTGATGGTACCGGTCTGTCCCTTGATATTCCCATTAAAAAGGGGCAGAAATACTTGTAGCACCATGTTAACATGGTGAAATGTTAGAGCGCTGGCATTTTGAAGCAGACGCACGTCGTCAATATATAATGAGACACGCTCTGGGTTGTCAGATAATCACGTCCATCTGGGTCACAGGTCGAACCTGTCTGAAGTGTAGCCTGTAGGGGCGATGGAGGGCACACTGGTTATGACAGTGACTTTCACTCTGAAAGTCTGCTCGGGGGAAGCTAAATGTGTCTTGATCGTGTTCAGGGATGAACGGGCTAGAAGTGAATGTTAAAATGTAAAAAAAGCTATCAAATGTGGATCTTTGTTCATTCATCTTGGATATGTGTCGATGGGTTTGTAAAAAAGATGTGAATAATAAACTAGAGCAAAGCAGCGCAGTCCACAAATACTGACTGGCTGCGGGGCTCAGACTTCACTAGAGGATGTGGTTTTATGAGACTTGAATGGTCACTGAAAACGATATGGGTGAGGCAGGAGCTGCGAGGCCGCGCACCAGACTCGGGTTCACACAGGATGAACACATTCCGAGTATCATTCCACATACTGCACGCCCCACGTCCAGTGTTAACAGGTTGAAATGGTCTGGTTAATATGAGCACAAGGAAGACAAGGGGGAGGGGGGGGGGGGGGGGGGAAGCGAAAATTGCGGCGTTGGACGTCAAGCAGCTTGCTATGACAAAGGAAATCAAACAGACGACACGGGTGAAGATGGAGCGCAACGCCACGACGCCCGAGAAGCTAACGACAACTCCGAGCAACAGCAGCCGCGTGGGCGTGAGCCTCCCCCCCCCCCCCCCAAAAAAAAACCTGTCACGTTTCCGGAATATTCCGTTACGCTCCTTGAAATCCCGACGGGGGAATTCGACCCCGTCGACGGAAAAGAACGAATGTTTTCCATCTCCGTCGAGTGGAATGGTGACACTTGAGGGGGCGGGGTGGCTTCGATAAGGGGGACTTGGGAGTACTCTGGGAGGAGCTTGCTCAGCTGCAGCGGAGGCCCTGCTGTCCTCAGGTCAACCTCTAGCTCTGCTCATAACCGGCTTAAGAAAACCCAAGTGTCATCAAGGTAGACAGGCGGGGGGAGGGGGTGGAGAGAGAGGGGGAGGGGGTCATGTTTCTGGAGCGCAGGGCTACCAGTGCTCCAGTCACCTTGTCACCCAGACAGACAGAGCAAGGGCAAAGGGAGGGGCGGGGGGGAGAGCGAGCGGTGCTGGAGCAGGCTGATGGATGTGCAGGCACGCCGTGGCCGCGGGGGAGCACACTGCAGTGGGGGGGAGGGGCGGCGCGGGAGCAGCAGCAGCAGCAGCGGACCCCGTTGACGACGGTGCTCGCTTGAAACCGTGATTACGGAAATGGGTTAACATGGGGGGTGGGGGGGGGACTAGTCGGTCCCCTATAGTCAGAACCTGCCGGCGTGGGTGTCTGTGTGCATCTGCTCCTCCGTCCTGGTGGGGCTGAATGGGAGGGGGAGGGGGGCAGCAATGGTGTCAGCCCGGCTCCGAGTTCTCATCCATCTCTCTTGATTCAATTTGGAGCGATCTGCAGAAAGCTGCACTTCTCATTGTGACAGAGGAGGTGGAGGTGGGGTAGCCGGGGGGGGGGGGGGGGGGGGGGGGGGGGGGCTGAATGTATTTGTATGATCAAGGGCACTGGAATAAAAAGGGCTGGGGCGGATGATAACAATATATTGTTGTGGTCTGTCATGTAACTGCACCTTCGGCTATTTCTTTTCCCCCCCCCCGCCTAAAGGCCAAGGACTCCTGTTTGGGCGGAACGATTCGACTGTAAACGTTTAAGACGGGAAACCGCAAAGGTGGTTTGCGCCTGTGTGGTGGGAGAGCGGGGCTCCGCGTTTATGAGAGCTATGCTGGCTGTGTAACAACATTAATCACTCGCTTGTGTTTGTGCACACTCGACTTAAACTAGCACCTTCGCGGAAAAATCGCGCCTAAACGATAATGCAAATGCTACGTGGGCCGAAAGCTGACACGGAGAGAAGAAGAAAAAGAAAAAGGTGGATATTCATGTAGGGTGAATGAGTTTTGTACCAGCAGAGCACAGTATGTCCACTGTGTACGTGTATGTGTGCTGGAGGACATCCACAAATGTGTGTGCGCGTGTGACTCCAATGCGAGGGGCGGTGTGTGTGTGCGTGCGTGACTAACACTAGGAGGCCTCTGTGTGTGTGTGAGTGTGTGTGTGTGTGTGTGTAGGTGTGTGACTTACACTAGGAGGGGTCTGTGTCTGTGTGTGTGTGTGTGTGAGTCTAACATTAGGGGCGGCGTGGGAGTGTGTGACTCTAACACTAGGGGCGGCGTGTGTGTGTGACTCCAACACTAGGGGCAGCGTGTGTGTGTGTGCGTGCGTGCGTGTGTGGGGAGAGGGGGTCTCACCATGGCGGCGGCGGCCTGGGCAGCCACAGCCGTCTGGTTGGCCTGGTGCTGGGCGGCCTTGATCTTGGCCTGCAGGTGGGCCGGAGGGTGGAAGTACTTGCACTTCTCCCGGGAGCAGCGGCTCTTGATGTAGTCCATGCACACGGTCACCGTGTTGTCGCTGGTGTCGATCATGGGGCTGTCGCTGGGGTGGGCGAAGCGGCAGTCTGTCTCGCCCCGCGCGCAGTTGCCCCGCTGGAACTCGCGGCACACCTGCGAGCGCGTGCACACACACACACAGGACACACACAGGGGCACGTGCGCACAAATGACATCGTCTGTCATATCAAAAAGGTGACACATCTTGGATGAAACCAAGCGGCTCAAATGCAAATTTGGAAAATGTTAGATGAGTTATCATATGAAGCACAGCCTATGAATCCTGCCGAGCTGGGCGTAATTAGGGACTAAATGAACCAGTTTATGTGTTTATTCTAGTCTGGGCGTGATCACAGGAGGTCTTCACTGGCAATCTGGGACTGACACAAACACACACACACTGTCACACACACACACACTGTCACACACACTGTCACACACACTGTCACACACACACACACACACACACACACACACACTGTCACACACACTGTCACACACACACACACACACACGGTAAACATTCTCACTTAGTGTGGGAGTGTCTCCATTCCCCTGTGGAATATGGCCTCTCATTAGAAGCCACTAGCTCAGTTGCTAAGTGACAGCACTTGGGCTCAAACACACCACTCCAGAGCTAGTCAAGGCTGCATCTTTGTACTAATTCTCGTCGAAAACAAAAAAGCATTTGAGATATTGCGTTCCAAGTGCTGAATAAAGCCGAGGTAAATAAACCCAGTCACCACCAGGCCCTACCTTAGAGCACCCTCAAATCACTAACCTACAAACGGTCCAAACAACAACAACCCCAAAAAATGAAAACAAAATAATATTGGTCAGTGGAGGACAGGGGGGGGGGGGGGGTGTGGGCTGTGATTGGTCACCTCCAGCTTGTCTGTGCGTAGCAGCTTCTGGTTGGAGGAGGAGCCCTGCACGGAGATGGGAGGGCTGCCTGGGACGATGAGCGGGGTGCTGGGCAGCATCTCGGTGGGGACCAGGCCCATGCTGTGGGTCATGGGGGTCAGGTACTGGGCGTAGCTCAGCCCCGGGCTGGAGCCCAGACCTTGGCTCACTGGGAACGTCTGCTGCAGGGGACGGGAGGGAGAGGAGGGAGACACGAGAGAGGAGAGGAAAGGGGGGGGGTATGTAGAGAAGAAAGGGTGAGAGAGATATTTATACACACACACACACACACATATATAGTGAGAGAAAGAGAGAGAAAGAGAGATAGATGGGAGGGGGGAGTGAAGAACAAAAGGAGACAGAGAGAAAACGCAGGGGGAAAACAGTGAGATGTTTCTGACACCAGGTGGGCGACCCCGCCCCGGGAGGGGGTCCAGAGGTTACTAACCACGGGCTGCATGGTGGTGCCGGGGATCATGAACTGCATCTGCTGCGCCAACATGGCCGCCGCCGTCTTCTGCTGGATGAGGTTGTTGCGCCCGTTGATCTCCAGCTGGGTCTTGAGGTGGGCCGGGGGGTGGAGGTACTTGCAGTTCTCTCGCGTGCAGCGACCCTGGAGAAGGGAGCAGAGGAGGAGGACGGCCGTGAGCCACAACAGAGGAGAGAGAGTTGAAGAACCAACTCGGAATCGGCGGCGGCTGAGTTTTTTTTCTGAAAACCAGTCGAAAAGCGGAGAGACTGGGGAGACTGGGCAACATGCCATAGCTGAATAGTGATAAGGCCTCCCCCCCTGCAGGCAGGTCAGACACATACACGGGCTGGTGCTGCTCTGCGGACAGAGGTGGGCTGTGGCCTTGAGGGCTAGAGGGGAGCTACGCTTCCCACTCTGACGTCAGCCAGCGCCGGCCGGAGAAGCGGAGGAGGCCCGGAGCTACCTCCGCACCGTTCCTCCCAGCCCGCTCCCTCGTACAGGAAACGGCAACGGGGGGGGGGTGGGGGTGGGGGGGGTCGAGGGTCACGCTCGCCAAGGCGCTCACATTCAAGGCCAATTAGCGTCAACCCAGAGGGCTCATGGAGAACACAATAATCCAATATGGATTTCTCCTTGACGCTGCTTATGAGGGAGGGAGAGGGAGGAGGAGAGGCGGGTCAGGTGGAAAGGAGAGCTAGAGAGCGAGAGTGGGAAGGAGAGAGAGACAGAGACAGACAGAGAGAGAAGAGAGAGAGAAAGCAAAGGAGAGAAGAGGGAGCGAGGGAGAGGAGAACGCAGCAGCGACCTAATTAGTGATGCGTCATTTCCCCAGTCACTGGTGAAATAGGACATCCTAGCCCGGTAAAAAAAAGTCCAAAAAAGTACAAAATATGACCTAACGCTCTCCAGGCACGCACAGTCTCACTCCAAAATAGCTCGTCTGGGCCCTATCCTCTTTAGAATGTAAAACCACAGCACCCAGAGGCCAGCACAGTTGTAATGAGTTATGAATATTAGCAAAGACGGAAGCTAATCGGCTCCCGTTTCCACAGCCCGAGTGCGGAGAACGAGACGGCGCGGCCTCCCTCCCCTCACGACGGCTCCGAGGCAACCGCATAGCCCAGCGTGTCACTGCGGAGGCTCCTGGGAGGCCCCGCTCGCCAGTTCCATCTCCGGCGTGTGTCCATGCCGGCAGCCTTCATCACCAGCGGTGCTATGGGCGCCTGGGGGACTGCACAGGGCCCAATAAAGAGACTCCGAACATATGGGTCAGCCGGGTGCAGTTTGGTCCGGTCAAGATGAGGAAGTTGATGGGAAACGCTGGTTGTTATTTTCCAGCCCGCTGATGTGGAGGGCTCCCCTGGGACGTGGAGGGTTTTACTGTGTGCGTGGGCATTACATTTGAATTTGGGGAGGCTCTGTGTTTCGAGCTGAAACACACCCTCTTCCAGAGATGTGTCACCAGGCCGGCCGCACAGGCTATCGTCATTGGGAGCGCTAGCGCGGGGCAGGGCCGGTGACGAGTGGCAACCGGACGCCAGGATGACGGACATCTAGGGGCTGTGTCTGGGATGACCCTGAGCAAGGGTGCGGGGACAACACTCCGCCCCCTCGCGGTCTCCCCACAGGAGAGGTAGGCGTGGGTGTGTGTGTGTGCCAGAGATCGCTCACCTCCGTCCAACCCAGAAGAATAATGTTAGCGCTGGGCCCCGCAGCCCAAGAAGCCTGAGAGGTGTCAAAAGCAATCAGAACCTCTCAGTGCCGCCAGCTCCGAGCAGACAGAGAGCCCTGGTGGCTGCTGGGAGGATGCTGAGAGGGTGTGTGTGTGGTGTGTGTGTGTGGTGTGTGCGCACGCTGTGACTAAGTGTGTGCACGCAGTGTGACCATGTGTGTGTGTGCGTGGGTGAGGGGGGTGAACGTGTATCTGTGTGTGTGTGTGTGTGTGTGTGAGGGGCGCAGCTGAGGCTTGGCTGCCAGCCAAACAGCAGAGACCACCCGCCCCAGGCCTGCAGGGTACGATGACGTCACTCCACCCCCCACCCCCCCCTCCCCAGAAGAGCGGCCGTTCAGCAAGGAGAAGAGCCATCACTCCCCTTTTTCATATTCTACCTCCACCGGCCCCCTCCTGTGCAGTGATTGATTCCGATTTTATTGCATCATTACTCTGTGTGAAGTGATGAGGTAAGTAGAGCTATAAAGCCCGCTAGGAGGGAAGGTTTCATCTCAGTCACGTTGGGACACTGACTGCAGGGGGAGGGGGGGGGGGGGGGGCAAGGCACAATAGGAGCAGGGCTGGGCTGCTGCTGTTAGCTCTTCCTACCTGATTTCCCCCGTGTTCGGGGCATCGCCCCTAATCCCAAGATCGATATTGAAATCAAAACATCAAATTGATGGCGCGTGCGAGCTCGTCGATGACGCGGCCGTCTGCGGACACATCAGGGGCGTCTGGGACACTTGTGGACCCCAGACACGTGCGATGACGCAAGGACAGAATGTCTGATGGGGCGAGAGAGAGAGATAGAGCGAGATGGAGAGAGTGAAAGAGACAGAGAGAGCAACAGAGAGAGAGCCAGATAAGACAATGAGAGAGAGCAAGAGACAGAGAGAGAGACAGAGAGAGAGAGACTGAGAGACAGAGAGAGAGAGCGAGAGAGAGAGAGAAAGAGCGAGAGAGACAGAGAGAAAGAGCGAGAGAGAGACAGAGAGACAGAGAGAGACTGAGAGAGAGACAGAGAGAGACAGAGAGAGAGAGACTGAGAGAGAGAGAGAGAGAGAGGCCTGGAGCTGCTGATCCCAGTCAGGAGCGCTGCTCTCCTGGCTCAGCCTCTCTGAGCTGCTTCACTGGAGGAGCACGTCTCACGTAACAATGACAGCGCTGGAAAACCTGCCACGGTAACTGATGGAGCACTGAGCAGGCGCCATCAGGGGATGGAGTCAGATGAGATCCAGCCTCGGGGGAGTTGGGGGGGGGGGGGGGAGGGGAAGAGAGACAGAGGACGACAAGGGCGGGATGTGGGTATGGTGTCGTCTTTTCTGCCACCCACTATGATGGAGCAGACATCTTTTCATCCTCTCTCTCTCTCTCCCTCCCTCCCTCCCTCCCTCCCCCCTCCCTCCCCCTCCCCCTCCCCCTCCCCCTCCCCCCTCCCCCTCCCCCTCCCCCTCCCCCTCTCCCTCTCCCTCTCTCCCTTTCACTCTCCCTCTCCCTCTCAATCTCTCCATCTCCCTCTCTCATCCCCCCTCTCTCCGTCTATGAAAAGGAGCTTTCAAAACCTGAGGCACATGACTCAGACCGCCAGAGAGAGCTGGCGCTGTAGCCATAGTAACCGCGTTAAGCAAGCGCCTCGGGGGCGCGTCGCCGTGGCTCAGATGTAATGACAGCGTTTCGCTTCCGCGCCGGTCGACGAGCCGCGGTCCGCGCCGCTCGTGACGCTAACTATTCCACGAGGACTTCATCGTCATCACTGGGGGGAGGGGGAAGGGAGGGGTGATGTTGTGTCAAAGCCCGGATCATACTCAAACAAATGGAGACCCGGCAGCTGAAAAGGCATCGCATCTTCTGTCTCGGAAAAGTTCCTTTCGTCGGGAGCGAGAGCTTCGACTTTGATACCACAGAAAAATAGGTTCTAACGTTCGCAGTGAGCCTGCAGGGGACGGCGAGGAGCGCCTCTAATTTCATAAACAGATTAGGCTTATGCCCTCTTAGCCCATTTAGACCAGTCCCATGGGGGCCTCTCTAATTAGGACCACTAATTGTCCATGCGGATCCAAGACCGTGGTTGACATCAACCCCAGATTTGTATTTCCTCTTTCCGAGCATGACATCGTGGCGGCCCTGTTCTTGGAATTTCCCCTTTGCCGTCATGTAGGCATTTGGAAAAGCCTTGCCCTGTACGAAGCTCTTTGGCAAGGAACGGAGCCGTTTTTTTCAGGCTACCCCAAAAACAGAACATGGCAGAACCTTGCATGGCTTACACCCAACCATCCCCCGCCTATCCTCTGGAAGACCCCCCCCCCCAGCTGTGAGCCGCGCCCGCGTGTCTGTGGGTGGCCCGCACAAGAGGGCCACTCTTTCCCGACGGCCACAGAACGACGCCTCGGCCGTGGCCTCCGCTAACGCCTGAAGCATTTGCATATTCTCCCTCAATGGGCCCCTCTATTCTGTACGGGGCCGAGGCGGGGGCAGGCCCGGCCGTCTCTCCAGCAGACAGCCTGGTCAGGCTGGGGGGGGGGGGGGGGGGGGGGGGGGGGGGGGGGGGGGGGGGGGGGAGAGGCAACAAGGCCCCTTATTAGCCTCCCTTCTCCTCCCGACTCAGTTCCCAACATGCAAGGCTCTGTACTTCAGACGAGTGCTTGTGAACGAGCTTGAGTTGCATTGTTGTGGAAAGTGGTCTGTCTGTCTGACTGACTTTCACCCCTCCTTCTCTAAACTTCTCTCAGGTCTTCCAACAGGAAGAAGAGATAAGTGGACCCGAAAGCACAAGTCCACATTCCAGCAGCTCCTACTCACCCAACCCAGCCCCTAGCAAGGGGAGAAAAAAAAGTGGGAAAAACTGATATTAATGGTGGACAACAAACCGGGGCGTCTCTGTAAATAGCAGCTAATGGAACAGGGCTACATTGTGTTCCCTGCTTAGCCACACCTCAGCTAGCCGTTATCTCACGAGGAGCAGACAGAAGTCCTCCTTTATCCGGTTGTCCTTCTCGCGGCGAGGGGAGGAGAGCTCTTGTGAGAGCTGACACTAATTTCTTTGACACGAAGCCGGCGATATGTGTAATCCCCTTACACCATATCGGAGAAGCTCTTGTATCTGCACTGACCCGCCAGGGTAGACTCCCCACTTTCCTCCCATTTCCCCATCCCCCCCCTCTCGTTCCTTCCCTCCATCTCTCGCTCGCTCTTAGGGCATTAATGGCTGCTTACACGCTGGCCTTTCCCCGTCACGAGAAGAAAAGCGAACCCTCTTTAGTGAACCCTCGTGCAACAGGAACCAGACAGGATGGCCAGTGGTGGAGAGGCCGACCCCGCCAGGGGAGAGGGGGCCCTGGATGCACACGGACAGATAGGCCTTTTATCTGGGGACGAGGAGTGCTTCCGTGTACCCTTTCCGGATCCCCTGTTGGGTGTGCTACCATGTCCACTTTGGTGGTGAATCTGAGGAGTGCGGTGTGGTGCTCATGCGGGGGGGGGGCTGGGTGCCGCCAGCTGGGGGGCTCTCCGGTTCGCGAGCGGATCTTCTGTTGGGCCGCGCGGAGCGGAGCGGAAATACTTTGCTTCCATTATGAAGCGACACCGGGGCCTTTGCCCTCCGCCACGACTTAGAACTCAGTCATGTGATATGAGACAGCCTATAGGCCCCCATATCTACCCTAATCGACTTCAAGGAACATTAAACAAGGACTGATTTTTCCTGTTAGATGTTGGGGAAATCCCCCCCCCCCTCAACTGCAGGTCGTGGAAAAAAGGTTTTACGACACAATGGCTGCCCATTGGGCTACATAGCCTAGCCTTTTTTAGCTAGGCTATCAAGACATTGTTCCGCAACACAGATAACCCAAACAGACACACACCGCCCTCCAAACAAACAACTACAGTATCTCATTAGGGAAACAAAGGACTGGGCCATCTTCTATCTTCCATAACATCTTTCATGTACAGTAACCAACACACACTCCACCCTCTGACACAGCCTTCATGCGACGCCTGGATTCCAGTGGCGTCTCAGTGGTAATTAAGTATGCCTTTGTTTCAGCAGCCATAATCCTACAGATTGTAGAGTAGAGCAGACACGCCTAAGACTGTCTCCGTGTACTGTGAGCCTGCTCAGGGCAGGAGGCGGAGGACTGAAACAGAGGGAAAAGATAGATGGATGGGTGATAATTCTTCCCCGCTGCTAGCTCTCCCTCTCTCGCCTCTCTTACACACACACACACACACACACACACACACACACACACACACACACACACACACACACACACACACACACACACACACACACACAGTGTAACTGGGCGAGGACATTCTCCGCTGCAGGAGTCCCTCTCCCACAGGGCCTCACGCAAACACACATTCACCAAAACACACACAAACGCACACCCACACACTCACCGAAACACACACCTACACGCCGCACTCACCAAAAACACACACCTACGCACTCACCCCCAAAACATAGAGCCACCTGGGATGTGCGTTTGAAAGTGTGGCAGCCCGCTACACAGTCACTGCACACCTATAATCAGGGACAAGCCCTTCCACGGTTTCTGAGACGGTAACATCAAGGTAGACGGCACTGAGCTGAAAAACAGAGGACCTAGGACTGCACAAGAACTACTTTCAAGAGCTAGTCTGGTCTGCCAACTGGCTGGGCTGTTCTGTGTGTTTGTGTTTGTGTATCCGTCACTTTGAGCCAGTGTGGACCCAGGACAGAGACCCAGTGGCCCTGGCTCTATGGGTAATCCAGTGAGGCCTGCTCTGCTGTAGTTAATCTGATCATCTGTGACCTGCTGAGACATGAAACCACCCTCTAGAACTGCTCTAATCCACAAACACACACCTCTCTCTCTCACAAAATCTCTCTCTCACACACACACACACACGAACACAATGCCATCTTTATCTCTATGTTGACAGGCCAGTCACAGCTAAAGGACTGAGGAATTAGACTCCCCCTTCTTGACAAGGAGTCATTTGACCACTCCAGTTCAGAGCTCTGTGACGGCTATGCCTAACGGTTTCTCAAACAAATAGTTGGGTTATTCGTTTGAAAGAGGCGGCCATTTTCAGATGTAAATGACGCCGCCTGAACCCTTGTTGGGGGAGGGGGGGGGGGGGAGAAGACAATTGATCGCAGAAAACTCGGACAATCCGATGTATTCTTTCCTGTACGCGGCCAAAGACATTAATCACCAGACCTGGGACCCGGAATATTGCGGAGAGACAAAAAAAGAACGAAAGAAAGGAAAAAGATTCTTTCCCAAGTGTCTGAGGACGGTATTGATCGTGCACGGAGGAGCGCGCGTGAGCGATGCGGGCCTAAATCCATAGCCGAGATAAAGTGGGATAATGAGATGGGGGAGAGAGACACAGAGCTGATCTATTCATCAAAGCCCCTTTCCAACGCACTCAGCAGATAGGGGCCTGTCTACGTAGTGCTGGTCTGTTCTGTTGTTACCGGCCCCGGCTTCATTCAGGGAAACAACAGCGCCCATCACTTCAGACTGGACGGCTGTGTGGTTAAAACAGAGAGTGACATCATGGTCAGTGCGAGTGTTTTGGAGAGATAATGGTGTGGGTGACATCTCTGTTGGTGGCGAGTGCGGAGATGTTTAGCCGCCTCCGGGGAGCGGGAAACAGAGGAGGGCACTCTCGAAGAGGAGAAGCAGAGCTCCTCTCTCTCTCTCTGGGTGGACCTATCACGACCCAGGATTGCTGTTCCAGGAAGTGAATAAGAGCTTCTGTGTGCTGGTGACTCATGAGGCGGTGAAGTGGAGCCCACCTCTTATCTAAGCACCATCACTGTGGGCCTACACACACAAACACCGCTGTCCTCCACCTCATCCCCTCTTCTCTCCCCTCTCTCTCTGTCTGTGTCTCTCTCTCTCCGTCTCTCTCTCTCCCTCCCCCGGCACCCTGCCGTAGGAGGGCTCTGAGTGGGCTGAAGCAGAGGGTGGGGAAACAGGTTGTGTACGTCACCACACACACACACAAACAGATGTCGTAGGGCAAGGGAGCAACAAAGAACGGTGTGTAGCCTAATCTAATCTGCGATTTACAGCGATAAAAAAGGACGGTCGACAAAACACGTTTGACAAAGCAAACAAGCGTGAACCCTTATTCCTACTCTGAGCAGCAACACTACGCTTCCCATGGGAGTTACACTGGTCTGGGGTGGATCGTGGTGCTGCCAGTGTGCCCTGCTGTCCACCACCACCACCACCACCACCCCCGCGCTCCGCCTCATGGGGCTACCGGAGTCTGCCGGCGACGGGTGCGCTGCCAATTAGTGTCCCCACCTGTCGTGGCGGGTCAGTGCTGCAGGCATCTGCTGGGTGTGAAATTGGCCATCTCACTTTCGGCCGTGAACTCTGCACATCCCTCCTCCCCTCCATCTCCTCTCACCCCCAGCAGGGCCGGCAGCCTGCCCTGGCCATGGCCTCTATCTGGGAGGGGGGGGGGGATCACAGTGCTACCAGTACTGACTGACAGACTACTCCAGCACACAGTCCTCCAGAATCACAAACGGTGACTACCAGGGTTTTCGCCCGCAGCAAGGCTGAAGGAAAAGAAAATAAACCATATTGTCAAACAGAAGGAAAAAAATGACACCTTCGGCACGGTGAAATGATTCGACTCATCGCTTAACGTAAACAAGACTCACTGACACGGAATCACAGCTGTACAATTCGGACCGATCGTAGAGGGAGCGTGACATGAGGTGTCTCTTGTTGACATGCTGCGAGAGTTCAGAGGTAAAACTGAGTGTGGCAGAAAGCAAACACCGGCTCATTAAATGAGGCGCGGGGGGGTGGGCTATTTTTGAGATGCATCTGGTGGCCTTAGTTTTGTTCATAAATCATCCATGCACTGCAGAGGCACTGGGGCACAATGGTGGATTCTGCTTTGACAGCGCTCTAATTCAGACCACCCTTGCAGCCAACACTGTACAGAATACAGCTTGATGGCTTCATGAGAAGTAACAGTCTACTGTGGCAAAAAGCAGTGTGTCCCTGGCCTCGACTCGATCCTGTCGGCTCAGCCCTTCTCTCCTCTGTCCCACCTCAGCTAGAAGCAGCCCTGGTTTATCCAACTGACCTGGTCTATCTACCCTGCTGACCTGGTCTATCTACCCTGCTGACCTGGTCTATCTACCCTGCTGCCCTGGTCTATTAACCCTGCTGACCTGGTCTATCTACCCTGCTGACCTGGTCTATCTACCCTGCTGCCCTGGTCTATTAACCCTGCTGACCTGGTCTATTAACCCTGCTGACCTGGTCTATTAACCCTGCTGACCTGGTCTATCTACCCTGCTGCCCTGGTCTATCTACCCTGCTGACCTGGTCTATTAACCCTGCTGACCTGGTCTATTAACCCTGCTGACCTGGTCTATTAACCCTGCTGACCTGGTCTATTAACCCTGCTGACCTGGTCTATTAACCCTGCTGACCTGGTCTATTAACCCTGCTGACCTGGTCTATCTACCCTGCTGCCCTTGTCTATCTACCCTGCTGACCTGGTCTATTAACCCTGCTGACCTGGTCTATTAACCCTGCTGACCTGGTCTATTAACCCTGCTGACCTGGTCTATTAACCCTGCTGACCTGGTCTATCTACCCTGCTGACCTGGTCTATCTACCCTGCTGCCCTGGTCTATTAACCCTGCTGACCTGGTCTATTAACCCTGCTGACCTGGTCTATCTACCCTGCTGACCTGGTCTATTAACCCTGCTGACCTGGTCTATTAACCCTGCTGACCTGGTCTATTAACCCTGCTGACCTGGTCTATCTACCCTGCTGACCTGGTCTATCTACCCTGCTGACCTGGTCTATTAACCCTGCTGACCTGGTCTATCTACCCTGCTGACCTGGTCTATTAACCCTGCTGACCTGGTCTATTAACCCTGCTGACCTGGTCTATTAACCCTGCTGACCTGGTCTATTAACCCTGCTGACCTGGTCTATTAACCCTGCTGACCTGGTCTATTAACCCTGCTGACCTGGTCTATTAACCCTGCTGACCTGGTCTATCTACCCTGCTGACCTGGTCTATCTACCCTGCTGACCTGGTCTATCTACCCTGCTGACCTGGTCTATCTACCCTGCTGACCTGGTCTATCTACCCTGCTGACCTGGTCTATTAACCCTGCTGACCTGGTCTATCTACCCTGCTGACCTGGTCTATCTACCCTGCTGACCTGGTCTATTAACCCTGCTGACCTGGTCTATCTACCCTGCTGCCCTGGTCTATTAACCCTGCTGACCTGGTCTATCTACCCTGCTGCCCTGGTCTATTAACCCTGCTGCCCTGGTCTATCTACCCTGCTGCCCTGGTCTATCTACCCTGCTGCCCTGGTCTATTAACCCTGCTGCCCTGGTCTATCTACCCTGCTGCCCTGGTCTATCTACCCTGCTGCCCTGGTCTATTAACCCTGCTGACCTGGTCTATCTACCCTGCTGCCCTGGTCTATCTACCCTGCTGCCCTGGTCTATTAACCCTGCTGCCCTGGTCTATCTACCCTGCTGCCCTGGTCTATCTACCCTGCTGCCCTGGTCTTCCTACCCTGCTGCCCTGGTCTACCTACCCTGCTGCCCTGGTCTATCTACCCTGCTGACCTGGTCTATCTACCCTGCTGCCCTGGTCTATCTACCCTGCTGCCCTGGTTTACCTACCCTGCTGCCCTGGTCTATCTACTCTGGTCTACCTAACCTGCTGCTCTGGTCTACCTACTCTGCTGCCCTGGTTTACCTACCCTGCTGCCCTGGTCTACCTACTCTGCTGCCCTGGTCTACCTACTCTGCTGCCCTGGTCTACCTACCCTGCTCCTCTGGTCAACCTACCCTGCTCCTCTGGTCAACCTACCCAGCTGCTCTAGTCTACCTACCCTGCTGCTCTGGTCTACCTACCCTGCTGCCCTGGTCTACCTACCCTGCTGCTCTGGTCTACCTACCCTGCTGCCCTGGTCTACCTACCCTGCTGCTTTGGTCTACCTACTCTGCTGCCTTGGTCTACACGGCTACCCTGATCTGCGTCCACATTGCCAGAAGGATTAAAGACATTGCATGAACATCTACCCTGCTGCCCTGGTCTATTAACCCTGCTGACCTGGTCTATCTACCCTGCTGCCCTGGTCTATCTACCCTGCTGCCCTGGTCTATTAACCCTGCTGCCCTGGTCTATTAACCCTGCTGCCCTGGTCTATCTACCCTGCTGCCCTGGTCTATCTACCCTGCTGCCCTGGTCTTCCTACCCTGCTGCCCTGGTCTACCTACCCTGCTGCCCTGGTCTATCTACCCTGCTGACCTGGTCTATCTACCCTGCTGCCCTGGTCTATCTACCCTGCTGCCCTGGTTTACCTACCCTGCTGCCCTGGTCTATCTACTCTGGTCTACCTAACCTGCTGCTCTGGTCTACCTACTCTGCTGCCCTGGTTTACCTACCCTGCTGCCCTGGTCTACCTACTCTGCTGCCCTGGTCTACCTACTCTGCTGCCCTGGTCTACCTACCCTGCTCCTCTGGTCAACCTACCCTGCTCCTCTGGTCAACCTACCCAGCTGCTCTAGTCTACCTACCCTGCTGCTCTGGTCTACCTACCCTGCTGCCCTGGTCTACCTACCCTGCTGCTCTGGTCTACCTACCCTGCTGCCCTGGTCTACCTACCCTGCTGCTTTGGTCTACCTACTCTGCTGCCTTGGTCTACACGGCTACCCTGATCTGCGTCCACATTGCCAGAAGGATTAAAGACATTGCATGAACATCTACCCTGCTGCCCTGGTCTATTAACCCTGCTGACCTGGTCTATCTACCCTGCTGCCCTGGTCTATCTACCCTGCTGCCCTGGTCTATTAACCCTGCTGCCCTGGTCTATTAACCCTGCTGCCCTGGTCTATCTACCCTGCTGCCCTGGTCTATTAACCCTGCTGCCCTGGTCTATCTACCCTGCTGCCCTGGTCTATTAACCCTGCTGACCTGGTCTATCTACCCTGCTGCCCTGGTCTATTAACCCTGCTGACCTGGTCTATCTACCCTGCTGCCCTGGTCTATCTACCCTGCTGCCCTGGTCTATTAACCCTGCTGACCTGGTCTATGTACCCTGCTGCCCTGGTCTATCTACCCTGCTGCCTTTGTCTATCTACCCTGCTGACCTGGTCTATCTACCCTGCTGCCCTGGTCTACCTACCCTGCTGCCCTGGTCTTCCTACCCTGCTGCCCTGGTCTATCTACCCTGCTGCCCTGGTCTATCTACCCTGCTGCCCTGGTCTATCTACCCTGCTGCCCTGGTCTTCCTACCCTGCTGCCCTGGTCTACCTACCCTGCTGCCCTGGTCTATCTACCCTGCTGACCTGGTCTATCTACCCTGCTGCCCTGGTCTATCTACCCTGCTGCCCTGGTTTACCTACCCTGCTGCCCTGGTCTATCTACTCTGGTCTACCTAACCTGCTGCTCTGGTCTACCTACTCTGCTGCCCTGGTTTACCTACCCTGCTGCCCTGGTCTACCTACTCTGCTGCCCTGGTCTACCTACTCTGCTGCCCTGGTCTACCTACCCTGCTCCTCTGGTCAACCTACCCTGCTCCTCTGGTCAACCTACCCAGCTGCTCTAGTCTACCTACCCTGCTGCTCTGGTCTACCTACCCTGCTGCCCTGGTCTACCTACCCTGCTGCTCTGGTCTACCTACCCTGCTGCCCTGGTCTACCTACCCTGCTGCTTTGGTCTACCTACTCTGCTGCCTTGGTCTACACGGCTACCCTGATCTGCGTCCACATTGCCAGAAGGATTAAAGACATTGCATGAACATCATGTGAGCCTCAAAGTCTTTGATTAACCATGCCACGAACACAAGGGGGCTGGTTAGCTATCTCTCTGCGATATCTCTGGGATTGACACGGCCACGCCGGGTCATGTGAGGCTGGTTCCGCGCATTACAATCGCCCCTCTCCACACAGCGGCACGCACAGGCGGCCGTGTCATCTGATTTGCCGGTGGCGAACACGGGCCGCCAATCACAGACAAGCCTAGCAGGGGACGGGAGCAGCCAGTGACCGTCAGTGCGGCACTAAAAGGTTACCATCCAGGCTAATTAGACAAGAGCTTTAGATTTTTTGCCGTCCACCCCATCCCCACCCCCTCCTCCCCTCCAACCGCTCCCTCCTCCTCGTTCTTTCTGAAGGCCAATTAAGGAGGTCCCTGGCTCATTAATGCGTCTGCCCCTCCGAGCCAGCTGTGCCCGTCTGTCTCTCTCCCGCTCCCCGGACGGAGAGACGAGGCATGGGTGGGAGTCCTCGGCGCTCCTCCCACCGCCGCACACCCTGCCAAGTCCACAGCCTCCATTTTACACTAACCAGTACACCAAAACCGCCGGGGCGGTTTCCTGTGCTTATTAAGAGGAGTGAATCATTTTGTCTCGGCTGTCTGTGTGTGTGTGTGTGTGTGTGTGTGGGAAGGAAGTGCCCCTCAAACCGTCTTTCGTAAACGTGTGTTCGGGCGTGGGAAACATCCGAATCTTCGCTCGTGACAAATGAGCTGTTGGGTTACGGTCCCCCGTGGGGAGAAATCTGTTGAACACCTGAAGCGGCGAACAAAAGGGAAAAGTCATGGAGGGAGGAGGTGGATCGAGAGGTGTGATGACGAAGGTAGATTTCATATCAATAAGTAATGAGCGGCGTAAAGGTCGAGCGTGTGGTGAACTTCCTGCTGCTTTGGCACTCTGGATGCAGACAGGCTGGATCTGCAGGGGGAGGGGGGGAGAGAGAGCTGCAGAGCTGCTTACCTTAGCAGAGCAGCCTAGAGCCAGGCTTGTGTAGGGGGGAGATGCAGAGCTGCCTACCCTAGCAGAGCAGCCCAGAGCCAGGCTCGTGTAGGGAGGAGCTGCAGAGCTGCCTACCCTAGCAGAGCAGCCCAGAGCCAGGCTCATGTAGGGGGGAGATGCAGAGCTGCCTACCCTAGCACAGCATCAACCATGGGAGGACACTCTGCATTCTCCAATATGGTTCATGTAGAGTAGGGAATCTATTTCTATGTTTTAAGACAAAGGGGACCGAGTGAGAAGGAGGAAAAATTAAGAAAGAGAGTTGAGATGTGAAGAGAGAGAGACGGAGGGAGACGGAGAGAAAGAACTAGGGAGAGAGAGAGAGTGTGTGTGTGTGTGTGGACCAGGTGAGAGCTCAGTACAGCTCATGGAGTTCTCTGTCCTACAAGCGAGCTGACAAGGTCGAAAGCAAACGTCCTTCCCTCGATCGCCCTCTACTCGGGAGAGACCGGACGATCAATTGAATTATCAAATCCATTACTGAACAATGACACTTGTTCCCAACACTATGTTGCACCCAGGCACAGTGCATCAAGTGCGTCGCCACATTGTCCAATACTGCTGGGCTTTTAGGAAGCTAAACTAACATCCTGCAATGCGCTGTAAAGCACTGCATCGTGGTGACCGGCGCTCCTGGCGCCGCCCCCACCCCCTCGCGCGGATGTGGGTCAAATCGATGGCTCAATTAAAGGGGAAAAGACTGGGCTCACGTCGGCTGCACAACAGGAGGGGCTCCACACATAGGCCGCTGCCCCTGCCGCCAGCGTCCACCCGGGCACCGTCTATCTGGGGATAGGTCGCAGGACAGGAACACAGCCGGTCCCCTCCATCGCTCCCCTCCATACCGGCCCTTCTTGTCTGCTCCCAGCCCCTTCATCGCCTCACCACCCGCCTCCTCCGCTTTCAGAGTGGCCGGGGCGAGGGAGGAGGTGAAGTCGGATGGACAAAAGGAAGTTTGGCGTGTTGGAAGCTGGTGGTGGTGTGTGTGTGTGTATGTGTGTGTGGGGAGGGGCGAGAGGCCCGTGTTAAGGAGCGAGAGGGGCTGATGACCTCATCAAAGGCCGGCCCTGGTCGGTAGCCTTGCGTTAGGCTCCAGCCAGGTCCTTCCTTGTTGCCGTGGATAAACCCCTGGGGGGGCTGTCCGCCCGCCGCACACCACATTCCCCTTCGTGTTTGCTCTGCGGAGGGTGTGGCCCGGCTTGGGGGATTACACCCAAGAATGTGAGCTCGCCCCCAGCACATTGTCTGAACGCGAGCCAGCAAGCAGATGTAAAGTTCAAGTTCAAATATCAAGAGTTCCCCTCCTAAAACATCCCCCTGCGGAGCCTCGTGTTTTTTGAGATCCAACTCAAACTAAGGGGAGAGAAACCCATTCCCCGAGGTGATTCGGTGTGAAAGCCGGCCCGGCTAACTCCGTTCCTTAGTCCGGCTGCTGTCTAAAAGGCCCTGCCGCTCGCTAATAGCTGAGCTTAGAGAGGTCAGGCCTTTCTCCACCCCTCCCGCCCCCCCCCCCCCCCCTCCTGAATCTTAAACACAATCTTTGATAATTGGTTTCAAATCCGGCCCAGGCTTCCTGCCTGACTCTTCACGCTGGGCACCCAGCGGAGAGCAGCTCCCACAGCCCCTTCATCCTCCCAAGACCGTTCTGTGTTTTCAGCTCGAGCTACTCGCTACCTTTGTGAAGGATTAAAAAGTTTCGACGGGAAGCGAGGGGATGAGAGGGGCGGGCAGGGGAAACCGAGATACGTGAAAAGACCCTGCTGCTACTGTTACGGCGGCTAACCACTTCTGTTTGACAACTCCTCCAGTGAAACCTGATAGGCCGGGGCGTACTCTGAAACGGTTCCTTGTAAAAGTTCAGTCAGGCAAGGAGCCCACACTCGGGATTGCGTAGTGGAACCACCGATCGTGTAGATTAGAGGAAGGCACAAGGTCAAGATCTGCCCAAAACACCTCACTTCCTCATTGTCCTGGTCTAAAAACATCCCAAAGGATCCAAAGGAAAATAAAGTGTATTCTTAGGAGTTAGCCTTTGATTTGCTTCACACACGCCAGACTATTGGTTGAGACAACATGGAGAAAAGCCTGTACGTATGATAACCCCCTATGTGGGGACTGCACCTGACTACATCAAGTCTCTCGTCCAGCTTTACACCCCCACCCACCACCTACGGTGTTCTTCTGACAACAGTCTGGTGGCCCCACCTCTCAAGAGGGCCTGCTCCCAACCTAAGCTCTTCTCTTGTCTGGCCCCCCAATGATGGAATCATCTCCCCACCTCCATCAGAGATACTGACTGTATCTCCACCTTTGAGGAAAGGCTAAAGACGCACTTGTTCCAGGAGTACAACGGTACTTAAGAAAGATTTGTTGGATCAGATGTTAGCTCATTTCCTCCAGGAACACAATGACAATTATTGAGGGACTTGTTGCACTTGTTGATTAGTTGTAACTGATTCAACTATTTGTACTCACTGCGAATTATATTACTGTTGCTTGCTTTCCTCCAGGTACACTCTAGCACTTTCGAGGATCATGTTGTTTAACCACATGCTCTTCTGGTTCTACCCATTGGCACTTATTTGCTTTTTCACAATGTATGCTTCATGTTTTGGCTACACGCAATGTTTGGGGCTCGTTGTTTATGATCATTGACTTATGCACTTTATGTAAAGCTCTCTCTTGGTTGTCGCTTTAGATGAAGACCTGCTAAATGATAAATGCAAATGCAATATAAATGTGTTAACGAGTCTAAACTGATACTGCCAGAGGCAGATGAGACTGGCACAATGGAGAGACGTGTCACGAGCAGACATACACTCCAGGGGAGAGTGGAGATAACAGCACTTCTACATGACTCATTAGACTACCTCTACTCTAGCCTGGCCTGGAACAGTTTCATGGTCAGCATGCTGTTCGAACAGGGTTTTACTGACTAATGAACTGTAAGGCCGGTGTCACGCATGGCAGCTTTGTCTGAAGTCGCCACAAATCATCAGGGAATATAGAAATTCTGCATCGTGGAGAAACTCTATCTCAAACCCTCAGGGGAGAACATAAGCTGGAGAACATGCACAATCCTCTTTGGCATTTCAAATACGCTGAGAGCAGCAAGATGAATGCAGGACACCGTGGCGACAGCCCCAAACAAGTCTGTGACAGAGCTCGTTTTTCTTTTGCGCCCCTCTCTATCTCCGAAATGCAAAGCGCGCCAACCGAAAATGCAAAGCCGGCCGTTCTGTCGTTTCCTCTGCCGGTCAGGCCTTCAGTGCTTATCTGTGCTGTGCCGTTGGCCTCGGGAGCCCATCCCCCACCACCCTGTTGGCCTTCTGGCCTGGTCTGGTGACTGCCATCCCAGCCTCTTGGGGGTCCTGGGGAGGAGGCTAGAACAAGGCCTGGCTGTTCTGGCTGGGGCTACATCACCCTGCCTACAGCATGCGGGACCTCTCCAAGGTTAGGGCTTGTGAATGGGCCTGTTCAGATGCCTGGTCTGTCAGCCTTCACACTCCCCCACAGCAGCCATGGGCAGATAACCTTAACAAGGCCAGGAGTGGGAGGACACTGGGAGGCCCTGAGGATGTGATTGGATGAGACGCCTAGCCTGACTTAAGGGAAGGGGAGTACACCGCGTGAAAGAGAAGGGAACATTTTGTCTCTCCGGGCAAAATGGAAGCTTCCCGGTGACGCTCGTCCACTTGCTCGTCACGTTCCGAGGGGGGCTGGATGGCCCGACAGAACAGGGCATCGGAGAAAGCTCGGTGACGACCCGAAAGGTGAGACAGACAGCGGTCGAGGGGGGAGGGAAACGTCAGGCCCGTGGCATGATCAATTGATCCCAATTGGAGTCAGCTGTTTGTTCGTCAGGCCGTCACTGGGCTTGATGGGCCTTCGCAGTCCACACCACCCCATCAGTCGACGGCTGATTGCTCCGCAATAACTCAGCGGGCTTACTAAGAACCGCCGCGGACGCCAAGAAAACAGCTGATGGCAACATAAACACGGCTCATTTTCAACAGTGTGTTGGCCAGATCGTGTCAAGCTGCCAAGATTGGTATAGAGTATACAGACATTTTGTAAAGAGGAGGGAAAGTGGTGCCCAATCCAGCAATCTGATGTAAGGAAGAAGAAGGTGATTCTGGATAATGTTGACTATTTCCCATGGAAATACAGGCCATTATAGACGAGGCATATTGAGAGGCACGAGACCATCTTTTAAAGGACAGTAAGAGCTGTAATTCACACTCTTATAAGGCCAGTGACTCTGCAAATGGTTGTGTTAGATTACAGTCTCTGGCCATCTCTATTCCTGTCTTGATATTATAGGAAACATTAAACTCTCTCATATGAAACTATCAATACCATGACTCTGACCCCACGTATAAAGAATGCGTTTCAAACAGCATGCTCCTCGGATTGCGCTTTGTTTTCAAATGCTGCGGTAGTTACATCTACGAAGTTACAGTAAGGACTGACATGCGAGTAATGTTCCGAAAGGTAACTGCTCTAAATTCTATGGTCGTTCATCACTGTCACCTCTGTGCTTTTCTTTTCTCACAGTCTTAAAAAATGTACTGCGCACCTCACTGCAGTCATTGCTTTGTCAAGCTTTTGTGTGGACACCTGGTTTGAATTCGATCATTCAAACGTTCTTGAACAGAAGAACAATTCCATTCTCTGACTTTTAGGGTACATAGTAGAATCATAGTGTCATGCCCCTTACAGACCCAAAGCTAGGCTACAGTAGTATTCCCAGATTACTGGGAAGATGAGAACCATGATGCTAAATAGACCGACTCATCTTCAGTCGTCGTAAAAACTTAACAGGGTAAAAAATACAAAATAACAACACTTTGGGGAAAGCGGCCATTTCCTTGTCAGGTCATATTCGTGTTGTTGTGGTTTGATGTGTAACAGCTGACAGGCTCCAAAAATAGAAACCCTCGGTCGCTAGTATAAATGATGGACATGGTATGGTAATATAAGAGGCACACATATAACCACCACCCCCCCACACACACACACACACACTTACACTTGAGGTGGTAGGGATCCTGACAGGAGTCCTCTCTCTGACCTTTCAGCCAATAGGTCAACCTCATGTGATGAGTCTGACATTGCATGGAGCGCTGACGCGCACACTCTAATTTGAGCAGTGGCGCTGATACGAACACCTCCTGACCCAAGATGAAATCTTTAACGGCAGACATCGGAGTGATGCCACAACGAGAATTAGTTCTTTGTATCTGCTCATGCGGTTCAGATGTATGGCCTGTGGCATTATTCGTCTAATGTAACAACTACAGACAGATTACATAGACATTTAAAGTGATAATTATCAAGCCCTTTGAATGGTGTTATTCAAAGCTCTCCCAATATAAAAAACTCAAACAAAACACAGGTCATAAGTGCCATTGTGGTTGGCATTTCTTACCTTTAGCGAGTCAAAGCAGGCAATCACCCTTCCGTTTTCAACCTGGCAGCTTTTAGGCGGGTGTGCAAATTTGCATTCCTCATCACTACGCGAACAAGTCCCCCTCTGAAACTGCCGGCACACTTCCAGGGTCAGCCATTTTGTGTCTCGTATTGAAGCAATGTTTAAAGCCATATCAGCGCTGGGTGAAGCTAGAACCAGCCACTACTTTTTTGGGGGGGAGACACTCGTCTGAGGGCTTTTCAGGGTGTGAAAAAAAAAAGAAAAAACTAAAAGTGATGAACCATGTAGCTAAAAGTGTTTTTTTTTCCTCTCGTTTTTTTTTTTTTTTAAATGTCAGTCGATGTTTGCCCTTGAGGACTTTAGAGAGGAGTAAATGGCCTGGTTACCCCCCTCCCCGTGGCTGCAGCTTTGGAGACCACTGCTATCAGAGAAGCTGTCAATCAGAAAGCAGTCATTCATCAATCACTTAGTCCCAGGTGCAGAAGCCTGACAAGGCAGAAGAGGCATGCTCAGAGGCAGGCTCGACTGACCCCACCAACGTCCCCGAAACGCCCTTTCCTTGACAGGAGCACTAGGAGTCCTGGAAGAGGGGGGTGGGGATCTGAAACAGGCGCTATTTCGAGGCGATGGCCCAGCTTGGGAGGATGGGAAACGTGTGCAGACCGTGGTGGGTTCGGTGTCGACTTCAACAAGAGCACAGCGGGCTCTCGGTGTTGTGGCAGCGTAGGGCCGGCTTTCTTCTCTGTTTGGGTTCCCTTCTCGCTGGGTGAAGACGAGATGGGAGGGCAGGGGCGTTTGCGGTTGAGTTATCTTCCGTCACGGTCGCAGGAGGAATGTTTGGGCTTTGCGGGGAGCTTCAAGTAGGGATGTTGTCTGACAAGGCACTTTCTGTTGACGGTCTGCAGAGAGAGAGAAAGAGAGAGAGAGAGGGAGAGGTTATTTTTAGAGAGCATAAACAATAAGCACACCAAATCTCCCATTTTGTCTAATACGCTTTAATTGTTGCTGAAATCAGGCTAATGTGCCCCTCATTGCTGGGGAAAGCACTGCGTCACCTCAATTACAAAAATCAAGATCAATCACCCTGAATACTCAAAAATATTCTCGATTGGCCTACGGTGGCATGGCAAGACTACAAAGCCGTAGATTTGATCTACCCTACTCACTAGATTCCACCGCTTGAAACGGTTTCAATGAAGATACAGAAGCCATTGTTTCTGCAATTGTTATCCAGCTAACAGCCCGGGCCCTTCTAGATCTGCGTTAGGACAGCAAACCCTGAGTAGAGCGAAGAGCTCCGGCATGAAATATATCATCCTTCATTCAAATATGATAGGCCCCATCACCTGAAAAAGCTAGTCCAGAATCCACCTGTCATATTTTAGACGAACAAAAGAGCTGTCAGACAGACACACTGACTGGCATCCTTGTCTGACATCTCTGTTCACTTTTAAGTGGGTTCAAAACGTCTGTCTGTGTGTGTGTGTGTGTGTGTGTGTGTGTGCACGTGCGTGAATGTGTGTGTTGAGCTGGCATGGAAGTGTCGCCGACACCCGTGCCCGTTCAGCCCCACAGAAAAGGCAGTTGTGGGGGTTATTCAGCAGCCACTTGGTTGAAGGCCCTCATCATTGCTGTGTGCCATTGTGCCGCGAGGGCAGCTCTCCAGCCGGCGGAATACAAAGCGGAGAATGGCAACGACCCCTGTGCGACGAGACAGCCGAGTGCAGTAAGCCAGAGAGGGATAAAGCCCCAGGGTCCACCCACCCGTCGAGAAATGCGCGGCGGGACCGCCAGCCAATAGAAAACGCGCAGCGCAGCATTATTCCAGGCAGCCGTCCAACAGGCAGGAGAAGGACTGAGACAGATGCGTGTGCCAGACGCGATTACGACACTGCCTAGCGTGCCCCCGAGCGCCACAGCCCTGACGCTGGTCGTTCGAACGAGAGCGGTGAAGCGATGACGACCCGTCGATGTTGCTTCTTCTGGAGAACACACATTTTGCCTGGTTTATGTTAATCTGAGAACAGCCACAGGTCTGGGTCTGGCTGAGCGATAAGGTCAAAAGGGACGATTGCTAGACGGATCCTGTTGCGGGACACATCTAGGCCGGTTTAGCTACTGAAACCATAACAGCAGCTACTGCCCTCAGTGCCTTCTCCTGGAACATCTGGAAATATTTTCTTTTGGAGTACCGGGGGCGGGGAAAAGGGAGTGGGGTTGGGGTTGAGGTTGGGGCAAGAGGAAGAGGGAGGGTTGTAAAAATCTGCAGCTGCTGTCGATTCCCCTCGCTGTTCAGATTGAATACGTGACACATCCCTCTGCTTCACAGACCCTAGGCATGGAGCAAAACAAGACCACCAACAAAAATGAAAAAACACAACCCCCAAAAAAACATGGAGAGTCACCATGGAGAGTTGACTCAATGAGCAAAACTTCCCACACAGATCCCATAGTAAGATGTGATGATGGGAACTTCCCCAGGCTGTGTGATAGAACCTCAAGGCCTAACTGTGACGAAAACTAGCTCAGACTTGCAGTTAAAACACCACCTCACACTTACGATCCTCAGAATATAGGGCTTGGCCTGGAGTAGCTGCTCTAGTGATAATCCCTCATTACCGATACATTACCCCTCATTAACAAAAACGTTTGACTTGGCTTAATGTAGCCTACCTCTCAATCTAAGTAGTCCAACAACATCTACATTCACTCAACGGCAATAACATAACAGATTTAGACCTTGGCCAATGATGCAAACTGAGGTTTTTACATCTTGGTTCATAGCCCACTTTCTGGGTGCGTGTCTGACAGGAGATGAGGGCCAGGGCCCAGTCCCTGGCACGGAGGCAAGCTCTCCCAGGCACTGTTTCATTTCATGCCTTCTCCCCAAGGACAGACGGTTGCTATGAAGGAATCAGGTGACAATCATGTCAGATGTGACCTTTTACAATTAGGTCTAATCTCTCATTATTTTTAGAAGTTACCCCAAAAGAATTAAGGTCTAGGTTGTGTTGTGTGAGGGAAGAGAAAGAGAAACTGTGACATTTCACGGCTATGACTTGGCTCAATTTAGGCTAAATATTTGAACAAACGGAACAGCCTAAATTTGTATTTGCCATGCATTTCTACCATTTCAGCTTTAATTGCCTCATAAATGAGATTAGCATTGTTACATTAGTCAAGTTATCAAACTAGGCTAGTTACAGCATAATACATGAGCAATTTTCCAACATCTTAAAGAGCTTGTACAAGTAGCCTTGCGCTGAAAATGGTGGGAGTTCAGTTAGAATTGCAAACATCATTAGACGTGTCTGTAGCCCAAACAGATCTTGTGCCTTATCCTTGCTCCCAGCAACAGCAACACTGGCTACAGTACATACAGTAATAGCCGAAATAAGCTAAACTGCATGAATCTAAAAGGTTGCTTGAAACGACCTGGGGACAGTAGCATAGCTTAGCCTAGCCATCTTACGTCCAAGTAAGTGCTAGTGAGGTAGAGACAGATGGTGTGCAGGTAGGACGGGCCACGCGACACCCTTGTTGTGGCCTGAAGAGATTAGTCCTCCTGAACGCCTCCTTGCTTTGTCTCCACTTTGATTGGTGCTCGCAGAGCAGAGCAGTGTGCCCAACAGGGAGGCTTGGCATTCCACAGACAAACTCCAAAACGCTGCAATCCCCGCAAAAACTAAAAACGTTTCCACCATGGACAACAACACAGACCAAGGTGATCTGTCTCCATTTAACTGGAGGAAAAATATTAAGTTGGATTTCACCAGTATTGGATTATTTAATCGTAATATCTAAAAAGGTACATTATACAGTCAGTAACACATAGAAACATAAAGAAACCGTAACCTCTCATTCCTCTCACGTTTTCACTTGAAAACAGAGGACACGCAGGGAATGAAGTTCGGCCCTGTCTTCCAGACAGCCAGCCGTCAGACAGGTTGTCATACAGGAGAAGGGAGAGTGACCAGGGGCTGGTTGAGCACAAGGAGAACAGAGATACATCGAAAGCGCCGTGCTCCTTGACCCTTTGGATTAGGACATCAGCGTTCCTCTGGCCAGCTGTCTGCAGCGTTTCCTCCAGTCTGCTTAATTGAATGGGAGCCGGCTGACCCGGTTCCTCTCCGGTGAAAGTCATTGGCTTGACCTCTGAATACCAAGTATGCCTTCTATTAGCCGTGCCTCTCCTCGTGTGTCTGTGTGGATTCAGTCAACCTGAGGAGCCTCGCGTTCGATCGGAGCCTGTTCTCAATTTGAGAGCATCTGGGCAACATGGTTAACTAACACACCAGCTAGCCAGATGTTAAACCATAGCCATGTTTTCTAATGTGGGTTTGACGCCCAAACAAATGAAGGCCAGCTCTTTTGAATTTTTTTTTCATACCAAGAGGGGATTCTAGCGTGTAAGCCTGGGCCTATTTGCATGGTCAAGAGGAACCACTGAGCTCATTTGAATGGTAGAGAAGAGTACTTCAGTCTAATGAGAAACAGTTGACAAAAACATTTGATTAACACTAGGTTTTACAAAACTGAGTCAGTCAAAGCTTGAGTCTAACCTACTTCAGTTTAGGTTCATTTGAATCTGTATTACAGCTATTAAGACATCTGCTTAAGGTTCTGTCATATTCTGAACACTTTGGCTAATCATATCTAGTTACAGTCATTGTTGTACAGCCAAAACTATTTGAGCATTGATGTGTTATACAGGCTAGAAACCTTTACTTAACCCCGATGGAAGTTCTGAAATTGTGGCGGATGCTTAAGCTCTTGAGACAATTTGAATTATCAAATGTCATTAGTGTCAGGACAACTGTATGTTAGAGGTAGGGTAAGCAGTAAGCAGATGTTAGTGGACTGATCAGGGCAGCTAAGGGGAGGCAATGCAGTCAGGATCTGACGGAGTCAGCAGAAATGTGTGCTTCATATCGTAATAGCCTTATCTAAACCCTCTTGACCCATGGTCATCTTATGCCACTCATTCAGTGGGCGGGCCTCGCTAAAGGAGCTTCAACCAATCAACTGGACCCCTCACGGGTGCAGAAGAGTAACTTGTATCTCAATGTCTGGTAGAGCCAGCCTGCTTAGTGTCTTTGTGATCATTATGAATATTTTGGTATCTGGTCCACATGGGTGGTCTGCAATGGGTGGTCTGGCAGAAATCATAAAAAAAGACACCTGAATGCTACTTCTAAGTAGGCTACCGTCACACGTCCCACTACTGGGAATCCATTAAGAGAGTTGCCCTCTGGGTCTCACAAATACAAACACACCCTCGGATTTCTTCGTTTTCTCAGCGGGAAGGGTTGAGCCCGTCTTGCATTTCAGAAAACACCCCTTTTTCCGGCAATCCCTGCCCATTTCCGATCAGTGGTCCTGTCAGGCTTTTTCCTGCCTGTGGAAGCCTGTGGTTGGTTCGCAATGGTAGCCTCTGTCCAGCCCCGATCTGGACAGACACTACAAATCTGTGGATCACCACAGAGATGATGAAAGACCTAGAGTCCTGGCCCTCATTATTTTGGTGTAAAGCTCAGGCTAATTAGAGAGCAAGCTTTTGGTTTGCCTGAGTCCATTTTCAAAGGGCGGGAGACTTTTTTTGATTTGCTAATCCCAAAATAATAAAACAAGATTTCAAATGTTATAAGACCAAGACGAGGAGGGATACATGATAAAGTTTTTAACTGCCTATGTTGGAGGCATAAACTCAACACAGCCAATCCCTTGGCAGGCGGCATATGCAACTGGGAATAAAAGAAAGAAATGTATGCTCAAACGTGTCTCTTGATCACCCTACAAAACAATCACTAAGGGGGGGAAAGAAAACCTGGCAACTGCCGTTTCATGTCGCATAGTAGAGAAACCCAACAAGTCCCTCATCTTGAGCAAGCGTAGGGGAACTGCTGCACCAGTAACCTGCAAGGGCAGTAGCTTGTCACAGAGTACCGTCTAGCTCTCCTCGCTCTCGTCCAATTCGGTTCCCCGTCTCTCCCTTTACCCTCATTTCCTCACACACTACATTCTCTGTCTCTAACTCCCTCCCCCTTACAGGATGGTATGCACCACACTGCAGCAAACTCCTTAAAAAAATAATAAAAAAATGCCGCTGTAAAAAAAAAAAGAAAAAGAAAAAAAAGAGGTAAAACCTACCCGAGAGACGGTTGAGTTCCCACCTCGTTACGTTAAGTCCGGTGGCCTCTGTTGTGCCTCAGTCTAAGCCTCAGCGGAGAGATACCAGGTGCAGGCGTCTGTGTGTGCAGCTCCGAGTCCTCGCGCTTCAGCGTCTGCAGCTAATGACCATGTGAACTGTTGTCATTCTCTGGGAGCTGCCGAGTGCTGCAGCCAGAGGCCCATGCTTAGACAGGGATTTTCTCTCTCGACTACGGAGCAGGCAGGCAGGCAGGCAGGCAGGAAGCAGAGGAGTGTCTGCTCAACTATCTGGATGAAACACTTCCAGCCATCCCCCACAGCCAGCCCCTTCCTGGCCATCCGCCTCCAGCAGGGACCGCCCCTCACTGCTCCGGCCAATAGGAGGACAGAGGTCTGATAACAGACGTTTCTGTTGGCTCACTGTGTGCTGATTGGCATGGACATCTCAGAACTTTCAATGACAGCCATCAAATGCTGATCTTAAGGGTATACCAATTTTACAATTTCACACCCCAGCTCAACTAGGGTGACACTGCTCTGTCAGACTTTCAAAATACAGTAGACACACACAAAACTATATGATTATTAATACCAGAGGGAAAAAAATTATGAATTGTGGACACTGGGTCTTTTTTTGTAACCCATGTGAAATGCTTATGTCAGACGCGAACCACAAGCTCAGCGAGTCAGCACCCTGTAACACCATAATTAACACCATCCCCCAAGGAATGAGCTCAGTCCTTTCTCTCGTCTCCCCCTCCTCCCTCTTCGACTCCCCCTCCTTTCGCCTCCTCTTCCTTTCCCTCCCCACACCGCTCCTCCTCCTCTCACTCTCCTCCCTGGTGACGGCAGCCTCTCTGGCATCACGTGAGACATGAAGCCTGAGCACCGCAGAAGTGATGAGTCAGAGGGCCCGGCTTCACCATGTTTCTGTCCAAATCTATACAACAGCTGTATTCTCTCTCTCTCACCCATTCTCTTCCTCACTCTCTCACCCATTTATCTCTCTCTCTCTCTCTCTCTGCTTTCAGCTCCCACTCCTATACAAAAACTGCAAATGATGTGACAGCCTGAATGCTTCATCAACAACATCAATGAGAGCGGACATGCTTTTTACAGTCCGCTGCCAAATAAACCTGTTAACCCTCCAGGCTAGCGTTGACAATACAGTTCTAAAAGGGGACCATTTCTTTTTTAATCTGCAAAAGGGGGTTCATCTCTTGAACCAGGTGAAATGTCAACCTCAGCAGCAGCCGATACCCACGGGATGGTAACTTTAAAATGTTCTAATATAGGGTTAGGCCAAGCAGTACTGACATAGAACCCACAGGAAGGATGGTGATTCTACTAACAGGTAACAGAGGGGGGAGATGCCAGTGATTATCCTGTGGTCCCTGTCAACAGTTAACAAGTACTGTGCAGTATCATGATTTACATTTACATTTATTCATTTAGCAGACGCTTTTATCCAAAGCGACTTCCAAGAGAGAGCTTCACAAAGTGCATAGGTCACTGATAATAACAACAAGATAGCCCATGATACATCTAATGAACGACATGTTCATCAGACCAGGAGTGTTCAGAGCAAAACAATTCCATGTTTTCAAAACCACATGTTACTTGCACGGATGGCACACAAGCAGTTCATTCATTTTTTTCAAAAATAAATAAATTCTTCTTCGTTTCAGTGAATTTGTGATGATCGGAACCATGAGCACGTTTACGTGTCTCTGTTGTCTACTGTCCGCGTTCTCTAAAATGTAGCCAAGATGGATACTTTGTCTTATTACAGACGAAATAAATCTACCTTACAGTATTAGATCAAGTAACCTGAAGGCAATGCTGCTGCGTAATGATTCACCAGTTGAACAACTGAACACTTTTTTTTATGATTAACACCTCCCATTTCAATACAAAACC
Organism: Hypomesus transpacificus; assembly: GCF_021917145.1. Classification (NCBI taxonomy): domain Eukaryota; kingdom Metazoa; phylum Chordata; class Actinopteri; order Osmeriformes; family Osmeridae; genus Hypomesus; species Hypomesus transpacificus. Next base: position 102,591 of record NW_025813769.1, read on the forward strand.
AGCCATAGCCAATATGCAGGTAATTTTGGAGATCTAAATAGATTTCCCCACAGGAAAACAAACAAAGACCAAGCAGAGTCAAGTGATACTAGGCAACTTCCTTCCCTTGTGGTCTCCACTCCCTCACCCATCCTGTTTGACTCTTGAGGTTTGTTGAAGCCAGACCAGATTTAGTCCATCTCATAGGCAACAACTGACAACAGCTGTTATATGACCAGATATTTGTAGCATAGTAAAAGTGTGTAGATGTTAGTAAGTTAGACCAGACACTAGAAACAAATATCAAAGGGAGAGATGGAGAGTTGTTTCAAGCAGAAACACATCCTGACATTTTAATTTGTCTATCGTTAAAACAAAACTATAATACAGTATCCCCTGTCGGTGTGCTGCAAATAAGAGTTTACACAGTATGCCTACAGTGCAGCTTGTTGAATGAAAGCTCAAAACAAATGGTCATTGTCATATTTTTTTCAGACTAATTGAATTGTTGATTATCCCATGCAATGCACTGAGCCTCTGACAGTCTCATTCAGTAGGTTTCCATGGCTACAGTGATGTACAAAGAAAACAGATCCACAGATAACAGGCTAACTTGCATTTCAGTGAAGGTTTTCTTTTGGAACAAACGTATAGCAATTGAAAGGACATTGGTAAAAAAGATGATTCCAGTCTGAACACCACTGAGCATGTACAGATTAGTACCACAGACAGTGCTGTGTTTCAGATAGGGAAAATCCCAAATACTGGTGTCGGCTCACCAGTTCTGTTGGTTGAAGAACCAGCAAGTAGCCTATGCAGTGGCTGTAAATAGCCTACTTTCATGAAAATGAATGGTTGACGCACATCACGATTAGAAATATTTTTTTACATGGCAGATTCAAATCAGTGTCAACCCTTAGCAACAGTAGTGTAATACAGAGACTACATTTTACAAACCGACGTTGTCAGCGTTGTTTATGCTATTCAAACCAATGCAGTGGCAATCCCGATATTAGAAAGAGAATTCGGGTAAATTATTTTCAGCTCGCAATTTAAAACAGCGTTAGCTGGCAAGCTAGGACTAGCTATACGCTAGTTAGCTAGCATAGTTACGTGTAGTTTCATGCATCAGTACTACTGTAGTAGTAGCAGTAGTACTAGCTCAAGTAACTATATGCCAACACGTAGCTACCGTTTCTTTCGCTAGTAAACTGCAGTGTACAGTAGATTAGATAATACATTTGTGCAACGTACTAGCTAGTTAACAATATGGCTAGTTAACAAGCTACAGGCTAATAATAAGAGCAATCTAGTTTACCTGGTGATGCCACAGGCTGCAAGTGACCTGCCTCATCCAGCTGTCTGAATCACGATGTCGAGGTGGAGAAGAGTAGGCCCACGGTCAGCATTAAAAACTACATACGATAAGACTAACTAAGGCTTCGTGTTAATGCAATGCAAACGTTCTTAAGGATAATTTATTTAAAGGCAGAAAGTTTTGCTTGGAACTAGCTAACTAGATAACTACTTTGCAGAAGTAAGGCTGTATGGGAAGCAACAAGCGCGTTTGACAGTTCGCAGGGACGACAAATTGTAGTTTATTGACGGGGGTAAACTGAAGTAAAGATACACACAAACGCATCACTTATTTTCCGAATATTGCAAATGCATTTAAATTGAAATGATATACTTACTATGTTTATGTAAATTATACTAATGATATGACTTGGTCTTATAAAGGAATGTAGATATATTTCATACTCCAACATACAGCCTCCCTATATCTAGTTGGTATCGCCCAAATGAATTACAGTAAAGGAGGGGGTGGGGAGGGGTAGAGTTCTCGGGCGGGGGGTGGAGGGGGTGGTGTTGGTGAGGTTGGGGGTGTCTGCTTGTTACCTAGGAAACAAGTGAATCTCCCCGGGGGCAGAAAACATGTTAAACCAATGAGCCAACTAAATTCCATAGAGAATATACCTCTTTATTATCTCCGGATTTTAGAAGATCAGTGAAATCGACACTTGACCAAAGAAAACGGACCTGAAAATCGCTATGTTGTTACACATCATAATTAACTACTTTCACATATTTTTTATTTTTTCATTAGCTGATTATTAACAGGGCCTATTGCAATTTTTTCAATAATAATTAGAAATAGGCCTATGTCATGGAATCTGAATGCACTATTCACTTTTTGGGGGTAATTGTCAAGGTGATAAATATGCATATGCAGTTTTCAAATTCAGAAGAGAGAACACAGTCTGCTGCTTTGGGAAATATAATTACATATCTTGATTTAGCATTCATTTGTGATAGCAACACAAACTTTTTTCAGCAAGGAGCCAAAGTTAGAATGAGCAAGAGCAAGGATAAAATATTCTTGGAATGAGCCACACACAAATTTGGCTCCTGTGACTCCTGCCCACACCATATGCACTGGAACTGCCTATTGAGTGTGTGAACAATGCGCATTGCTACCATGATCTGTGCCCAAGGCCATTGCCGGGCCAAGTGGAATGTTAGTGACAATGCACCATGCACCCGCCTGATTAGCAGCAGGTCTGAGAACAGAGACTCATTCTAGGGATTGTGAACTCAGTACAGTAGCTCTACTACACCCATGATCCTAGTCATCAGGAAATGTCTGTGTCTGTTTTCACGGATTGCCGAGTGTTCACTATCCCTTGTCTTTACGTGTTGTTAGTTGTCTCAAAATCCATCCACCCATGTTGACCTGTGAAACAGTAAGCAGATGAGTGCTGAGTTAGCATTGTGAGTGTAACAGACCACAGAGTTTGGCTTCTGCCGTACAGCTCCTTTCAGAGCTTCTTGACAAATCTACTCAGTGACGAACCCCAAATAACATGTATGCGCTTTACCTTTACATTTCAAGGCTGCTTTCGAGAAGTGTTCTCATCGAGTTATAACAAACAGAAAGTACCAGTCCTTCTCTAAGTACATAGGAACAGATCATAATAAACAATGTCATACTGCAAACAGTTTTATGGTGGTAATGACTAGGACGAACGTGAATCCAGAGTCAAGCTCATCCCCTTGGGTCCCCATATTGATCTCACTGCAGAGGAGGCATACTGATTGTGAAAATGCTGTTGCAGGCTAAAGCATAGTTTTGCAACCATCCTCCCACACATACTGTACACACACACACACACCAACACACACACATACACCCATAAACACACACATATGCACACAGTTTTCAGGCAATGGATCAGTGTTGTTCTGTGATTGCCACTCTTTCCACCGGCGAACCAGAGGCTCAAAAACATGCAGATAGTGAAATAATGGATGTTGGAAGCTAGGAACACACCATGGGACTGGTCAGGGCTAGCAGTTTCACACAGACCAGCATATATACCTATCCTGGAGCTAAATCTGTCCAAAGTCCATTCATAGTGCCTTGTAATTAGTAGTTGGCATCGACAGTGCTATGGAGATGCTGGCTTTCTCCTTGGCAGATGTGGAGTAGGATGATGTCACCTTGGGATCATTTGAGGAGGCGTTTGGTATTCATGTGGGAATTGATCTGCATTCCAAGCCGGAAGTAATGCCTATTATTGTGCTCCTATAGTTTCTCTAAGGAGGTGAAGAAAGCTGCATTGCATTTAAACAGCTTTCTATCTTAAATCCATTAGCAAAGTGTTGCTTTGTGGTTAACAAGAAACCATGATTCATACAAATGTATTCCACAGACGTTCTTCTCGGACTTCCTCCATAGGATCAGCAGGTCACGTTAATCTAACACCATACTGGATTAAGGAATCAGGTAAATACTGATCAGTGAAGCAGAGTGAACAGACTAAATAGAAACATGAAGAAGATGGGCGGTGAAGCCCAGCCCGTGGAAATTCCAGTGGATTGACTTTTTCGGTAGGCCATTAACGCCAGACCACAGCCTGGGACATTCTCTCCAATGTGAGCATAGACCCTGAAAACCTCGCAAACCATCACACACCTGATTGGGAAAGCTTTTAACCCAAATGTTCAATGTAATGCTGATTTAACTGAATCAGATTAAAGCTGTGGTGTGTGTGTGTGTGTGTGAGTGTGTGTGTGTGAGTGAGTGCTGTCAGTCAATTTGATTGATTGAGGCTTGTTCACTTGGGGGTTTCACCTATCTGGTCTGCCTTTCATGTGCATTTTCCAAATCACCTCACTAATGCTACATTTTTGTTTCCCATTCAGACAGTTTAGCATTTCAGCAGAGATTCCTTGAGCCCTGATCAAACCTAATTTGCTGAGCGATGATCTTGTTAGATCTTGGCAGAGAAAGCAATGCCATGACCCCATTGGTGGTAAACAAACATCCTACTCCAGTACTTCTCTCTCTCTCTCTCTCTCTTTCTTTCTTTCTTTTTTCTTTCTACTATACACGGTACCTTCTACTACCATAACTGCTCTTCACTCCCCTTTTCTCTGTAGAACCGAACCACATTGACATTTACAGAATGCCAGGTAGGAACAAAGATTAGGGGAATTGCAAGAAGAAACACCCCTTAAAATGTCAGAGAAAATGACACATGATTATGACCATGTTGTTTCTAAAGCTTGTTTTTATCAGGCTTGAAGGGTTGTCTCTGCTTGATGCTGACCACCACTCAAATCGTTGGCCTTTTTCATTTCCATTTTTATTGTTTTCTTTTTGATTTGAGAGAATAAAACATTGATAGGGATGGTGAACTCAGCCATCAATGTGCCTCGCTACATTGATATCATAGGATAAAACCTTCCAATCAATCGCCCAATAGCCGACCCTGATTTCCTTTCTCGGCCTCAAGAGGCTCCAAATACAGTAAATCTCCTCTATTATTCATGAGCTCCAGGTTCAGTCAGGGCCACCTCCGTCTCTCCCTGTGTGTTCACAGCTGAGCGTCTTGGAGCTACTGTACTACTGCTCCACTCTGTGAACCCTGCTCAGCAGTCACCACTTAGCCCAGAGGATTTAGCTTCCTTTGAAATATTCAATAAAGCGCCGGGATCAGAGAGAATTCAGCTAATTACATTCTCCTAACGTCACGCTCACTCATGCTCAGCAGCTCCCACTATGGCGGACTATTGTAGACATCAAATGCTGACTGGTTGTGGTGGGGTTTTCATTCGATTTATTTTTGGGGATGGAAGAAATTAATGAATTGAAAGTGTCTGAGAGGAATTGAAAGTGTGTGTGTGTGTACGATGAAGAGAAATGAATATACACGCATATCCTGTGTTTATAGTCTGGGAGATGATAATAATAGCTTGTCTCAGGGCAGTCCATCAGCTTGAAATATTGATGGAACCCTGCTGCAAGGCTGCTGCAGAGGGAGGACAGCTGCAACCAACACTATGTTCATCTGCAAGACTTCATGTGTCTGATGCATTGGACAGCAGCAGACAAGAAGATGCACTATCCCAGGTAAGAGATGCTCTCCATCTCCCCTCCATGATGCCCAGAACAAATGGTTGATAATTGCTGGTCATTCAAGTGCTCATAAATACATATTCAGACCATGAAATCAGTCCTTTCTAGTGCCAGGCAAGCATTAACCAGAAATCCCTCAAGTGCATGTGGTTTATTGCTGTTACTATGGTGATGATGAAAGGGGAGGTTACATTTAAATATATCCATACGTGAGAGACTGGGAAGATGGTCAGTGATGGGTTGAGGAGCTGGGGGTGAAATTAGCACACCCCCCCACACAAACACACACACGCGCACACACACACACACAAACACACACACTCACTCACTCACTTGTTGCTCTAGGTTGGCTGATTGGTTTGTAGCCTTGTTAGTGGGAGTTGAGCAGTAACCTCACACCAAGTCTAGATTTAACGGGCAGCATGAATGCTAATAGACAAAGTATGTCCTGTTACCTGAAATCTGTAACAAATTGCTACGAGGTGACATTTTCTCTAAGGATACCACAAACTAGCTGTCTGTCGATGGCACAGAAGACATGACAATGTGGAGCTGTAACTGACTTCCTATATGAGGATAAGGCACCATCTAGTGGACAATGGTTGTATCTGCAGATTTTGTTTGTTTAGTAATATAAAGTTTCCTTTAGTGTATTTTAGGAAGAGAAATTAACAAATTTAGATTTAAATTATGAACGAAATGGGGGCTAATGAAACTTTTGGGGGCCTCCAGCTCTCCAAAATAGGGCTAGACACGCCCATGTGCCTAAATGACAGCCTACAGAGAGGAGGTTGACACCCTGACATCATAGTGTCAGGACAACAACCTCTCTCTTAACATCAGCAAGACCAAGGAGATGATTGTGGACTATCGGAGGCGGCAGGAGGAGGAGCATGCACCCCTATTCATCAATGGATCGGAAGTGGAGAAGGTCAGCTGCTTCAAGTTCCTTGGGGTGAACATCAGCAATGACCTCACCTGGTCTGTTCACACGGACAAGGTGGTCAAAGCGGTCCGTAAGCGCCTCTTCTTCCTGAGGAGACTGAAGAAGTTTGGTATGGACTCAGTCATCCTTACTAACTTTTACAGATGCACTATAGAGAGCATTCTGACTGGTTGTATCACAGTGTGGTATGGGAGCTGCACAGACCGGGACCGCAAGGCCCTACGAAGTGTGGTCCGTTCTGCTGAGTTCATCATCGGCAGGAAGCTCCCAGCCCTACAGGACACCTACCACACACGTTGCCTAAGGAAATCCAGCAGGATTCTAAGAGACTGTTCCCACCCATCCTTCAGTCTCTTTACCTCGTTGCCTTCTGGCAGGCGTTACCGCAGCATCCGGTCGCGCACACGCAGACTGGACAACAGTTTCTACCCAAGGGTCATCAGGCTTCTCAATGGACACTGATATGGACATTTTTACTGCACACTAGTCACTTATACACTGTCACTTCAGCTACTGGTCGCTCTTTCAGTAACATTGCACTACTGTACCTCGCCACCAGGCTCCTGTTTGGTCATTGACATAGTCACTGATCTGCAAATTTGCACTACTGCACTGTACTCCACTTAGGTTAGATTAGGTTATAGGGTTGTAACAGTTTTTTTTTTTGTGTGTGTATTAGGGTTAGTATAGCGTACTATTTATTGTTATCTGTAATTTAGGAAGTTTTAGTTAGGGTTAGTATAGTCGTTTATTTATTGCTATCTGTATATTTAGGAAGTTCACTTATCTAAGCTCAGCATAGATGTAAATTTGTTCTGTGTACTTATATGTTATGTTATGCCAGGTGCTTGCGTTGTCTTGTCTTAAGAATTTCAGTGCCCAGTCTAACCTTGTGTTGCTCTGTGCACCTGACAAATAAAAGACTTGAACTAAACATTTGAAATCACCAAGGCTATGGTATAGCCAAACGTTTAACGTGGCGTGTTTCAAATCATTGTTCATCATCGTTTACACTGTAATGCATTAGGCTAAATGTTGTAGCCTATGTAGGCTATTTAAGTTGATTTTCTATCAATGTTGAACATATTGAGAATAAGAAAATGAGAATATACATGGTAAATCATCGTTTTCCCGTTGGGTCAGTGTTACAGGAAGGTCTGGTTAAGCACCAAGTCACGTTACAGTAAGCCTGACAGGTAGCCTGACCCTGACCAAACTAGTTTTGCAGCCTAAGTTGCCATAGTAACCGGTTCAAACTACTTTAGCTAGATTTATGGAACCGAATGAACTTGAAATTAGTCCGACTAACTGACATAAGTTGGCTTATTCGGTAAACTCGCTTTATGCAACAGGCTTCAGGTATGAAATATATTTGCCTTGTGTACTGAAATACTGCATATACAGATTTTTGTAAATAACTCGCTGGGGGCGCCACATGTGCTAGGACCGCCACTGCTTGTAATCCAATATTGTTCCTTTTCTACAGTCAGGGGCGGATTTACCCATTACAGTGTCTCACTGTACCCCACTGTGTTGACCCATCTGTGTCCATAACTTGCATTATCATACTGTCTGTTCCAGCGGATCCAGGATCATGACACAGCTAATGAGCTATATGAATACATATTCATTGATGAGGTTGGATTACTGTAAACCTGGTAAAGAAGAAGCGCCGGGACAGAAATGTCATTGGCCAGCGCGCCATTGTTCAGGTCCCCGCCGAGCGTGGTGGGAAAATCACTTTGTATGCTGTAATGGGTTTTGCAGGCCCGTTGACAGTACTGTACAGTTCAGAAACAAAACTTTTTTTGCCAAATGATGTTGTGTCCTTGGGCCTTTACCTTACTTGCCTCGGGGGAATGTCCCTGTACTTACTGTAAGTCGCTCTGGATAAGATCGTCTGCTAAATGACTAAATGTAAATATAGGATCATACATCTTGAATAGTGGTGTACAAGTCTAACTTTACTAAAAGTACAACGTTTAACTAATATTAAGGGGCTGTAAGAATTTAGTAGTAGTTATGATATACAATATAAAATACAAATATAAAAGTACAAAAATACAAATAAAGTAATTTGCGGCAAATATGAAAGTGTGCAAATATGGCAATGGTTACAGTTTTTCCGAGTGCTTAGACACAAAAAGTCAAATAACACACAGTTAGTGAAACCTGTCACTCAAGGAGCAAAACAGCAACCCAGACCTACACAACTATAAGCACATTCTCAGCCTCACATAATTTTCCAAATACCACACAGTGTTTTGCAAATCACTAAACACACTTTTCTACATTAGACACAGACATTTAAAATTATGTGACTTACATGCCATTGTAATTTTTAGAAACTGTCTGGTAAAATGCCACACATGTGAACAAATGTATCAAACATCACTTACAGTTTTTTCCAATTGCTTACGTAAGCACAATTTTGAAAACAGGGCTCACGTAGACAATGTGGAAAAATACAGTAAACATTTTCATCAGTGTGCAGTATTGGTTTTGTGTGTTGTGTTTGGTCAACATATTCATGAACTTTACGTACTTGTAACAATATCTTTGACAAAATCAAGCAGGTTATGTCATTAGAAAAGAATAGTTAGTGTAAAAGTGTTAAAAGAGTTCTATTTTGCACAGCATTGTGTAACTGGTATGAACAGAGTCCAATTACATGAACCATGTGTGTGGCATACTATGACAGAAATTGTTTTTTTATAAATGATTGTGTAGTTGCAGTGTAGTGCTGTGTAGTGTTTCGTTTTGCAAAGATTGGAGGTGTTCTGCTACTTGTGTGTCTAGTTGTGTGAATTGTGTGTTGTATTTTGACAAAGTGAACTCTGTTTTCAAAATTGTGCTTAGGTAAGCAATTGGAAAAAACTGTCAATTCTATGTGAGCCCATGGTCTTGTTGAAGAGGCCATTAGCGGATGGGAAGAAACTGTTTTTGTGATGAGTGGTTTTGGTCCTGATGGACCGCAGCCTTCTGCCGGAGGGAAGTGGCTGAAACAGAGTGTGTGTGTGTGTGTGTAACTGGAGGCCATTTTCATCCCCACCCCAGGGAGACACAGAAACAAACAAAAACCGCTGCTAGGGGGCAGAGGTGGCACGACAATTGCTGCTTGCAGCTATATATTTTTTCTTTCTTATGGTAGACTACAATAAAGTTGTTGCAACTATTAGCCTACCTACTGTGTTTGGCTCAGTCAAACAAGAACTACCTGCAGCTACACTGGAATTTGAAATCTGCTTAAAACAAAAAAACAAAAAAATCTAAAAGTCTGCTTAATGAAACCAAAAAATGATCTCTCCCTTAATGTGTATGTTTATGGTATAAACGTGGTTCTAGCCAGCTAATTTAATCATTTTAAAACATTATTTTGTGATAATGTTTGCCATACGTAACACTAGCCAGGATGCTAATTTTCGCTATGTTAAACACTATTGAAAAAGTACAATGTAAGTTAGCATATTAGTATATAGCCAGTACAGAATACACTATCTTCCGACCAGCGACACTAAGGCTACCCCTTAAAAGAGGGGCCTGAGGAGAGAGTTCCGGTTTAGAGGGGCCTGAGGAGGGAGCATTGCAGTTGGACCTTCCTGCCTTTTTCAGCCCAGGGGGTTGCCCCTTGGTCAGCACATATCTTTACTGTAACTAAATAGCCCTGAATGTCTGCCGAGCCAAAACCTTCTCTGGCCTTTCAATGAAGACATGCCAAAAATATTTACTGGCTTGACATGGCATTTGACACCTTAAATCCCAAATTGGATTTCAACTATATGACATGTTTGTTGGTCCCAGCCACCAGCGCTACTTGATCTACCAAAGTAATTGCTATGTGTCAGGCAGACTCCCAGTAGATATAAAACATGTCAAAATAGTAACAACTCACACCAATAAAATGTGTCATAATAAGTTATTTCCCCTGTAGAGGGACATTTTGTTTGCAGGAGCATATAGCTTTAATTTGCTGAAATTAGTTTACACTGTAAATCAAGATCTTCTACATACCATTAGACAATGTTGCATGGTCATGCAAGAATCATGCAAAACTGCTCAATAAATCAACCCACTGCAATAATACACAATTACGTTGGTTAGCCCTTACATGAATCACTTTTTGTTAGTTAGTTTAACCATCTGACAAGTTTTACAGCCTTTCCATGTCAAATATGTTCTAGTTGCAATGTAGCCAGTCATGCAGGACAAATGGTTGGTCTAGTGTTTATTACAATGTCAATCTGTGGCCAGTGAAGAGGTCTGTCATTAACTACTGATCAATTAACAAATTAAAGATTACAACTAATAATTACTTTATTACTTTTAAACAGTTTTGAATGTTCTTAATATAATAATGTTTGATCTATACCCTGCTATATTATTAGCTCATGTTCAGAAGAGAAATATGCCTATCTTTGAATTATGTTGCTTGTTTCACGTAAACTGTCATTATGCTGTTTGCTAAAGCTTGCTTATGCCTGCATAGCCATAAGTTAGTGCTTTGTAAGATGCAACTAAGAAATGTCTGTGACACTAGAGTATAAGTCAAAGTCAAAATGTAACCAAAGTGTATAATGCCATGCAACTTTGAACAAGCAAAATAGAAGGAACATCAAGGTCATTTCTACAAGCTCTATCTAAAGACTAAACAAAAGCTATCCAGCACCATGAATGAAAAGTATTTTCTGTGCTTGCAAAGCAATGTTGATCGTCAACCCACTCCCATATTGTGATACTATTTAATTGCCCTTCATTCCTGTATTCTTTGTCCAGTCCTCTGAGATGCTCAGCTTGAGTGTATCAGACATCTGCACCTTACATAGTATGTAATAAATACATATTAAGTCTTAAACTTGTATTTGGCAACTGACTTCATTGACTTGGTACTTTCAAAGCAATAGGGTAGACAAGATACCTCTTCAACAGAAAGATGCACAACAATTAAAAAGGGTTGACTTGGTTAACTAGAACAAGCTCAGATCATTTAACCACTTAAAGCAAGAGTGGTCAAATGAGTGATGCCAAGGGTTACAACAATCTGTATATACAATTAATAGACAAGTTCAAATATAGTTTCCACAGAATATTTCCTTACAGGGCACAAGTATGTGTTCAGCGTCTGCTCACTGACACCTGTCAGTCTGACCAAGTAAGGGCCTTATCTAAATGTGGACTGGGGTAAGCTCCACAATGTGACCTTTTAACCTCAGAAGAAGAGAAGCCTCTTGAGTCTAGGCCTCAGTTAATGTCAAGACAGCTTTGGGAGGAAGTTCAACCAGAAATACTGGTGTGAATTCTTTACATGTTGTCTCCTGATAGCTGGATTTATAGTAAGCCTACCGAAGACATTATCAAGTCTATGGCTTGCTAAATCAGTAGATCATGTCAACAAATAATTTCTTATCCCAAATAAATAGGTCTTAGATTTCAATGGACTGAATAGGATTAGGATACTGGAAACCAGACTGGACACATTTCAATGTAATTATTATAAAATTCATAGCTAACTCAAGAATGTGGGTAAAAATATATTTTATCTATACTCTTCACGGTGGAAAAATAATACAACACATTATCTACGTAATGTTTACTTTAAAATAAAACATATAGTTTTCATTTTCTGGTGAACCTATTAATCATGATTTCTATGATATAGAATCAAACACAATTTTCCTTTTCACACAAGTTTAGCGAATTGGTCAAAAGGTGTGAAACTGCATACTATAAAACAACCAAAACAATTAAAGCAATGTGGAACATATTCAGGAATGTCCTGTGTCATGAACAAGAGACATAGGGGCAAGGAGAGAAAAGGAGGGATGGGCTGAAAGTTTAACTCTTTCCTTTAGGGGACAGTAGTCCACAATTAGTTTCTGCTTACTAATCACTCTCCACAATATATAAGGAGTCCCACAAAGGAGCATCTATGGACAGACAACTTCCACCTCTGGGGTAAGACACTTGTTATTTTCACATCCATTTACTGAGTTCAGGCACATAGATACAACTCATAACACTTTGTGCTATTTGTCCACTATTGTGGACAAAACATGTAAGATTGCGTTTTGAATTGAAAGACTGACAATGTTATACAATAAATGTTTGTCTTATTACTGAAATTAAATTTTGGGATGACAAACCTTTGTTTACTATTAGATTCTCAAGGGGGGAAACAAAAACACAGGTGTGCACAATATCGCGTAATCAGCACTGGACAGCGGTGCCACTAGTATTGTTGGCGTTTTATCTTATGTCTGATTGCGGTATCATTCCTTTTCTTAATCAAATGATTTTTTTTTTTTTTTACCTCAAATGAACCTAAATTAAAGTGAGCAGAAATTAAAAGCCTCATCAGAGAGACAGTGTTTATTACATTTTCTGACATTGTTGAAATTGTCAGTGCAGTCAAAACATCGGCATAAGACAATTTTGTTATATGAATATCGGCTGACGTTGATGGCCAATCTTTTTCTTATTGGTGCATCCCTACTATGTAACGTTAAAATGTAATGGGAGTTATAGCAATGACATGTACATATTGTATACAATGTTCTGGTTGTGCTTTTTGTGTATAAACTACTAAAAAACTCTAAACAAATATATTTTACAGCACCAACTAAGATTGAATTTCATCTGGGAGAGGACAAACAGGTAAGACATAGTTTGATGCTATATACTAATGTATACTGCTCAAAGCCTAAGGACCATCAGTATAACTACTACTGTAATTGTATAAGATGAATGATGATATTGTTTTATTTAGTATACACCTTTTGAAGGCTTCTGAGGCCTACGTACTTTACAGTAATATAAAGTCAATGCATTCATCATTTACACTTTAAATTAATGAGAAAAGAAGGACTACATTTTGTAACAGTGATATCTTTTTTCCCAGTAAACCGCCACCATGAGTACGGACGCGGAGATGGCCCAATATGGCAAGGCCGCCATTTACCTCCGTAAGCCTGAGAGGGAGAGGCTTGAGGCCCAGGCTGCACCATTTGATGCCAAGAATGCCTGCTATGTGCCTGATGCCAAGGAATTGTACCTTAAGGGTATGGTTGTTAAAAGAGACGGTGGGAAATGTGACGTGAAAGTCCTTATCCTTGACGAGGTAAGAGGATACTTAGCGCGGAATGAAAAAAACATTTAGTGGACGTTTTTGTACATGTCTGTGTTATTCATTTAGTGTAGGCTTCATGTTTGTTATTGACGTTTTTCAGGTAAAAACCTTCAAAGAAGAAGACATTTCACCCATGAACCCTCCTAAGTTTGACAAGATTGAGGACATGGCCATGATGACCTACCTCAATGAAGCCTCGGTCCTGTATAACCTCAAAGAGCGTTATGCAGCATGGATGATCTACGTAAGAAAATGATGAGCAACCTTAAGGAAGCAAATTACACCCTCCGAAAATGTACCATACCTGAGCTGTAATGTCAATATTTTCCTTTACTCTCTGCTCATATGCAGACCTACTCTGGGCTCTTCTGTGCCACGGTGAACCCCTACAAGTGGCTCCCTGTGTATGACATGGAAGTGGTCAACGCCTACAGAGGGAAGAAGCGTATGGAGGCTCCACCCCACATCTTCTCCGTCTCTGACAACGCCTTTCAGTTCATGTTGACTGGTATGGACGCTCACTGTTAGATGGCTGAAGTCATGGATGGATGGATGGATGGATGGATGGATGCATTCTTAGTTGCTACTCGTATCACTTCTGACACATTTATTTGTCAATTTACTTTCAGATAAGGAGAACCAGTCTGTCCTAATCACGTAAGTTTGAGACTTTAAATGAGTGTATATTTTGTATTATTTGACTTCTATATATGTATATAAATATGAAGACTACAATGCTTAATGACTCAAGAGGCTTCACAATACTTATTTTAGTTAATGCACCCTAAATCATATTTGTTATCATCTCATAAACTAGTGGAGAATCTGGTGCTGGAAAGACTGTCAACACCAAGCGTGTCATCCAGTACTTTGCCACCATTGCGGTTTCTGGAGGTGAGAAGAAGAAGGAACCAATTCCCGGTAAAATGCAGGTATGACCGTATATTTACCATAGAAAGTGCATGCCATCAATTGTTGACCCATGTTTTTACCCCCCCAAAAATGCTTTTCCATGGTACAGTTCAAGAGTGTAGGTTTCATTATACATGAAAACTGTAAATATACACCCCCAATTGTTTATTAGGAAACAATTCTTAATTCACTGGCTGCATCATCAGTTTTTTTTTATCTGTCCCCGCACATTTGAAAACAAAAAAGCTCCCTTGGTATACTTCAAATATAGTTTATATCTTCAAAATATGTTGTCACACAGCACAATGTAAATGAGACTGTTAATATATTAATTATTATTACTCATTCAGCAACTTGATTAGGTTATGGATTTAGTGACAAGAGAATTATTTTGGATGATTGGTGATCAGTCTGAATGACCAATGTTTTGTCTCCCTTCAGGGTTCCCTTGAGGATCAGATCATTGCAGCTAACCCTCTACTGGAGTCCTACGGTAATGCCAAGACAGTGAGGAATGACAACTCATCTCGTTTTGTAAGTTTGGAGGGAAAATATTCATTTTCACATTTGACACTAACTTAGAAATCAATAGGATGCGTTGAAAAAGCCCCTTCTATGACCTTTTTCAGGGTAAATTCATTAGGATTCACTTCCACATGAACGGAAAACTGGCTAGTGCTGACATTGAGACCTGTAAGTTGGTTTGAATTATTTCCCAGATGATCCTTTGAATACATGTTGGTGTCCATTCACTTGAGATTCAAATTGTTCTCATTTTTCTCTATCCTTTCAACCACGTTTCTCACAGACCTGCTGGAGAAGTCTAGAGTGAGCTTCCAGCTGCCTGATGAGAGAGGCTACCACATCTTCTACCAGATGATGACCAACCACAAACCTGAGCTCGTTGGTGAGGCACTGCAGGGATTAAAGAAACAATATGTTCTGAATGACATTTACTCCTTTGTCCATTCATTGAGGGTTCCTACTTTTACATAAAATGTACACATGCCTTGGGTGATAGTCATTTTAGTTTTGTGTCTCCACAGAAATGTCGCTTATCACCACCAACCCCTACGACTACCCCATGATCAGCCAGGGTCAGATCACTGTGGCCAGTATCGATGACACAGTTGAGCTTGATGCCACTGATGTAAGTCACTAAAAGGGTTCAACTTGAAAATATAATAACATATATATTGATGGTTTAATGTAAACTTTCTTTCCTCATCCAGGATGCTATTGACATCTTGGGCTTCAGCGGTGAAGAGAAGATGAGCATCTACAAGTTTACCGGTGCTGTCATGCACCATGGCAACATGCACTTCAAGCAGAAGCAGCGTGAGGAGCAGGCTGAGCCAGATGGCACAGAGGTAAGCCATATTATTTGTATCAAAGTTCTAAAGTGCATGCATTTAACTATATTCCTGTGATAAACGTAGCACTCTGATGCTCATTGCTCCTATCCCTCCCCAGTGGCTGATAAAATTGGTTACCTTCTGGGTCTGAACTCAGCTGAAATGCTGAAAGCCCTGTGCTACCCCAGAGTGAAGGTCGGCAATGAGTTTGTGACCAAGGGTCAGACAGTGCCTCAGGTAACAATAGACTCGAAAGCAGTAATTTTACAATGAGACTTCTTCTTTTGACTTTTGATGTGTTAGTAAAAAGAAATGTAATCACTTTGCATTGAATTAATACAAGTTAATAACATTTGTGTAAGACAGTGAAAGTAACTTTTAGCATTGATGTTTCACAGGTGAACAACTCAGTCAGTGCTCTGGCCAAGTCCATCTATGAGAGGATGTTCTTGTGGATGGTCATCCGCATCAACCAGATGTTGGACACCAAGCAGCCAAGGAACTACTACATCGGTGTGCTTGACATTGCTGGTTTTGAGATCTTTGACGTGAGTTTAAGATTGGTTATTATTAGAAATACATTCAAAAGTGGTTTATTTTGTGTGTCCTTAAACTATTTAGATAGTATCTACTCCATTTTTCTTCTCCATAATTTGATTTAAAGGAACAGCAATCAAGTGTAGATAAAGTAAAAAATGCATTTGGTATGGTGGGATCGCTCAATAAAGTTGGGTCAAACTTTGCAAATCTACAGTACAACAGCATGGAGCAGCTGTGCATCAACTTCACCAATGAGAAACTGCAACAGTTCTTCAACCACACCATGTTCGTCCTGGAGCAAGAGGAGTACAAGAAGGAGGGCATTGTCTGGGCTTTCATTGACTTTGGCATGGACTTGGCTGCCTGCATTGAGCTTATTGAGAAGGTGAGGTGTCTGTAAAAACTGTGGATGTTTCATACCTGGCAAGGATACAAGGTTATTTATAGATGTAGATACATTGAACTGACATGCTCTTATCATATCACAGTGCTTAATATATGTCTTATACAATAATGCCATTTCAGCTCACTTATACACAGTATATTTGACTGATCAAAATATATTTCTACACAGCCAATGGGCATCTTCTCCATCCTTGAAGAGGAGTGCATGTTCCCCAAGGCTTCAGACACTTCCTTCAAGAACAAGCTGTATGACCAGCATCTTGGCAAGAACAAGGCATTTGAGAAGCCTAAACCAGCCAAGGGCAAGGCCGAGGCCCACTTCTCTCTGGTCCACTATGCTGGTACAGTGGACTACAATATCACTGGCTGGTTGGACAAGAACAAGGATCCCCTGAATGAGTCTGTGCTTCAGCTGTATGGAAAGTCCTCAGCCAAACTGTTGGCCACGCTCTACGTTGCTGCTCCAGCTGAGGGTTAGTATGGTTGAATTAGATTACAAACACAAAGGTTTATACATTGAACATATTAACATGATGTGTTAATTAATTAACAATATTGTTCAAGCAACAAGACATATTCATGTATTATGCTGTCTAACTCCTGACACTCCTATAACAGATACCTCAAAGAAAGGAGGCAAGAAGAAGGGAGGTTCCATGCAGACTGTGTCCTCTCAGTTCAGAGTGAGTGAGGTTTTTTTTTAATATAATTTGGGATAGTTTCATGCTGTAATTGTACTCTAATATTAGTGAGGATTTTAACTTTATTGTGAATAATATCTGAGAGTAACAATGCTTTATAACAACCTTACAGGAGAACTTGGGCAAGCTGATGACCAACTTGAGGAGCACCCACCCTCATTTTGTGCGTTGTCTGATCCCCAATGAGTCTAAGACTCCAGGTATAACATATTGTTTCATGGATTATTTCTCTGAAGTCATTATTACCTTAAACACAGAATACGTTCATTTGATTATTATTTCTACAAATAAGTTCCACAAAGTAAAAAGCTGACCCCAAATCTTTCATCCAGGTTTGATGGAGAACCACCTGGTCATCCACCAGCTGAGGTGTAACGGTGTGCTGGAGGGTATTAGGATTTGCACAAAGGGCTTCCCCAGCAGAATCATCTATGCTGACTTCAAGCAGAGGTAGTCTTACACACAAATGCAACAAAGATATGGTAGATGGATAAAAACATAGCAAATAATAAACACATTTTCTCCCTATTCAGATACAAGGTATTGAATGCCGGTGTAATCCCCGAAGGCCAGTTCATGGACAACAAGAAGGCTTCTGAGAAGTTGCTTGGGTCCATTGACATTAACCATGATGAGTACAAGTTTGGACACACCAAGGTAACATACCGTACACTATTGATGATGGGATCCTGGCAACTCATGTTTGTGACCTACAGAGGTTCTTAAATATCTAATTTATCTGGTAGACATTCAAAATCGAGTTTACATTTTTCTATAGCAATCCAACATTCTTAATAATTAACAACATGAGAAATGTACTGTATTATAAATATTTGATCCTAATGTTATACACAACCTTTGCTTTCTATTTAGATAGCAATGTGTTTTCACCAGAAGTGTTTATTTCAGTTTTGTATCATACTTGTGTCTCAGGTGTTCTTCAAAGCTGGTCTGCTTGGTGTCCTTGAGGAGATGAGAGATGAGAAGCTTGCTACTCTGGTAACCATGACTCAGGCTCTTGCTCGAGGATACCTGATGAGGAAGGAATTTACCAAGATGATGGAGAGGAGGTGAAATGGAAATGATGAAAGGACAAATATGGATTCAAGTATTTGCATTCAAATCATATAATCATACAATCATGCATAATCTGCATTGAGCTAAACTATCTATTTTTGTCCATGCCTCTCTTTTTCTGATAATTAGAGAGTCTGTCTTCACCATCCAGTACAACATCCGTTCGTTCATGAACGTGAAACATTGGCCATGGATGAAGGTCTACTACAAGATCAAGCCTCTCCTGCAGAGTGCTGAGACTGAGAAGGAGCTGGCCAACATGAAAGAAGACTATGAGAAGTGCAAAGTTGCTCTTGAAAAGTCTGAGGCTCGCAAGAAGGAGCTGGAGGAAAAGATGGTGTCCCTCCTGCAAGAGAAGAATGACTTGTCTCTCCAAGTTGCATCTGTGAGTGAGCCACGCACATACACAGGCACAAACACAGGCACACCACATTAAAGTCTAATTAACCTCTGTTATTCTCAGGAATCAGAGAATCTGAATGATGCTGAGGAGAGATGTGAGGGTTTGATCAAGAGCAAGATCCAGCTGGAGGCCAAACTCAAAGAGACAACTGAGAGGTTGGAGGATGAAGAGGAGATGAATGCTGAGCTGACTGCCAAGAAGAGGAAGCTGGAGGATGAGTGCTCTGAGCTGAAGAAGGACATTGATGATCTGGAGCTTACCCTGGCCAAAGTGGAGAAGGAGAAGCATGCCACAGAGAACAAGGTATCAACATCTGACCAATAACCGAGCAGTAGTTTGTTAAAAAACACCAAACAATAGCTTTAACTTGAGCTAACTTTGTCTTTGTCTACAGGTTAAAAACCTGACAGAGGAGATGGCATCTCAAGATGAGAGTGTTGCCAAGCTGACCAAGGAGAAGAAAGCCCTGCAAGAGGCCCATCAGCAGACACTGGATGACCTGCAGGCAGAGGAGGACAAAGTCAACACTCTGACCAAGGCCAAGACCAAGCTGGAACAGCAAGTTGATGACGTGAGTCAAGTTATGTTTTCTGTCTTTATATCCAACTTTGTCTCTAATGGTATTGAATTTAATCGGTTTTGGGATTCAGTATGACGTCTGACTACACTATAATAATATAAGGTGTTATGAATGAGCTGTTAACATCACAGCTTAAGTATGAGAAATGCATTTTGTCCTCCAGCTTGAAGGTTCTCTGGAGCAAGAGAAGAAGCTCCGTATGGACCTGGAGAGAGGCAAGAGAAAGCTGGAGGGAGACCTGAAACTGGCCCAGGAGTCCATCATGGACCTGGAGAACGACAAGCAGCAGTCTGATGAAAAGATCAAGAAGTAAGTATTGTAAAATCATTAGAGACTTTCTTGACATTATATGGATTTCATTCACTCCAGCAATCATTACAATCAATTTTGCCTTTCACATAATAATTTCGAAGTCCAATGTTCAAACCCATTCGTAGGTCAAAGCATTTACATTTTTTGTATTGATATTTCTCAACTTGGAGTAATGCAACAATGTAGACCTATGACACTGAGTTTTGTTTCTAAGTACACTAATCAGATTAATTATACTAATCTAGTTGGTGCCGAAAATGGCTGCCTAAGTAGGCTCTCCTAACAAAGTAAATTCCTTGTCTGTGCAAACTTTCATTGCGAATAAACACCAATTCTGATTCTGATAACATAGATTACTCAATTGAATATCTTAATCAATAGGCATAGAAAGGCTTTTGTTATGAAAAATTGTGGATGTGCTTTACAATGTAATTTCCACTCAATGACACAAAACCGAAAGCTGACATGGATTCATTTGTGCACAAAAGGAAGGACTTTGAGACCAGCCAGCTCCTCAGCAAGATTGAGGATGAGCAGTCTCTGGGTGCCCAGCTGCAGAAGAAGATCAAGGAGCTCCAGGTGTGTTGTAGTTACTAAACCCCAGACAAGTAATATTTCCTGTTTTGGGATGGATTATATTTTTCTTGCTTGTACTCAAAATCCATGTTGTCTATGAAGTCTTTTTCTGCTCATATGTAGGCCAGAATTTGAAGACTTTGATGCGAAACAAAGTTTTTTTTTCTATTGTAGGCTCGTATTGAAGAGCTGGAAGAGGAGATTGAGGCTGAGCGCGCTGCCAGGGCCAAGGTGGAGAAGCAGAGGGCCGATCTGTCCAGGGAACTCGAGGAGATCAGCGAGAGGCTGGAGGAGGCCGGAGGTGCCACAGCTGCTCAAATTGAGATGAACAAGAAGCGAGAGGCTGAGTTCCAGAAGCTGAGACGTGACCTGGAAGAGTCCACCCTGCAGCATGAGGCCACAGCCTCAGCCCTGAGGAAGAAGCAGGCTGACAGTGTGGCAGAGCTGGGAGAGCAGATCGACAACCTGCAGCGCGTCAAGCAGAAGCTGGAGAAAGAGAAGAGTGAGTTCAAGATGGAGATCGACGACCTCTCCTCCAACATGGAAGCAGTTGCTAAGGGCAAGGTATGAATCAAAGCACAAAGATATAAATGCATTTCAATCATTTGTCAATAGATTCATGTAGAGTGTAACATTGTGTTTGTTCCACAGGGCAATCTGGAGAAGATGTGCCGTACCCTTGAAGACCAGCTCAGTGAGATCAAGACCAAGAACGATGAGAATGTTCGCCAGCTCAACGACCTCGGTGGACAGAAAGCCAGACTCCTCACGGAAAATGGTAAAAAAAACTATAAAAAAACATGTTTGATACGTTCAAAACTCTACATGCAGAAATATGTTCCACAAGGTGTATATTGAAAATAACCTGGTATAATCAAGAAACAGGCCTAACAAATAGCTTTCTTAATTCCCCATAGGTGAGTTTGGTCGCCAGATGGAGGAGAAGGAGGCCCTGGTGTCCCAGCTGACCAGGGGAAAGCAGGCCTACACCCAGCAGATTGAGGAGCTCAAGAGGCTTGTGGAGGAGGAGGTCAAGGTAAAATAACTAAAGGAGCCCCATGTTGACCAACTATGACAGTTTTACAGTACAGAAGTTAGCAAATACATGTTTTGGTCACTTACTACATCACCCATGTCTCCTAATATTTTCCTCTCAGGCTAAGAACGCACTGGCCCATGGTGTCCAATCTGCCCGCCACGACTGTGATCTGCTGAGGGAACAGTTTGAGGAGGAACAGGAGGCCAAGGCAGAGCTGCAGCGCGGCATGTCCAAGGCTAACTCTGAGGTGGCTCAGTGGAGAACCAAGTACGAGACTGATGCCATCCAGAGGACAGAGGAGCTAGAGGAGGCCAAGTAAGTCCGAAAAAGTCCAAAAGATAGTCATTCATAGTACCCCAATATAACATTATTGTCAACCACTCCAAGCTTGCAATCAGTACAGAACATATTTGCGATGTCATGATTTGTGTCAACAGGAAGAAGCTGGCTCAACGTCTTCAGGAAGCTGAGGAGACAATTGAGGCCACCAACTCCAAGTGTGCCTCTCTAGAGAAGACCAAGCAGAGGCTCCAGGGAGAGGTGGAGGACCTCATGATTGATGTTGAGAGAGCCAATGCCCTGGCTGCCAATCTGGATAAGAAGCAGAGGAACTTTGACAAGGTGAAAAATGTTGTGCCAGTTCTAGGTTTTGGTGTAACTGTACGTGGAACAAGGGTATTAAGGTGTAATTGAATACATATATAAATAAATACATACATTGCAAGACTTATTTGAGATGTGCCTGCTTGCCTAGATGGACCTAAATCTGCAATTACGGCTTAAGAACTCTGTTGCTCATGTCCTTGTCATGTGCTTCTTCCTAGGTTCTTGCAGAGTGGAAGCAGAAGTTTGAGGAGGGCCAGGCTGAGCTGGAGGGAGCTCAGAAGGAGGCTCGTTCTCTCAGCACAGAGCTCTTCAAGATGAAAAACTCCTACGAGGAGGCTCTTGACCAGCTGGAGACTCTGAAGAGAGAGAACAAGAACTTGCAACGTGAGTTGCAAAGTTGTATGTGGTGCTCTTCCCCACCTCAAGTACATCTGATTATACATTTTGGAATGAAACTATGTTTTCTTTTTTCAAATGACAGAGGAGATCTCTGACCTGACCGAGCAGATCGGAGAGACTGGCAAGAGCATCCATGAGTTGGAGAAGGCCAAGAAGACAGTGGAGACAGAGAAGTCTGAGATCCAGACGGCTCTGGAGGAGGCTGAGGTACAAACTCTCCACAATTCCCAGAAAAGAATAAACCCTCTTGGAATAACCATAACTAAGATTGACATTTGAAAATATTTTCATTCATTCAGGGAACTCTGGAGCATGAGGAATCCAAGATTCTTCGTGTGCAGCTGGAGCTGAACCAGATCAAGGGTGAGGTGGACAGGAAGTTGGCAGAGAAGGATGAGGAGATGGAGCAGATCAAGAGGAACAGCCAGAGAGTGGCTGACTCCATGCAGAGCACCCTGGACTCTGAGGTGCGCAGCAGGAACGACGCCCTGAGGATCAAGAAGAAGATGGAGGGAGACCTGAATGAAATGGAGATCCAGCTGAGCCATGCTAACCGCCAGGCTGCTGAGTCCCAGAAGCAGCTGAGGAACGTTCAGGCGCAACTCAAGGTACCGTGAATGTTGGCAATAGTGATGCGTATACTGCAGTGAATTACATTAATAATTACTTCAGACCATTACTACAGATCTAGACTCAAAATAAGAAAATGGGGGCTCAAATGTCCATCTATCCATCCTTACAAAGAACATATATTTCCAGCACAAACAGTACTGCTGAAGCCATATAGAACAGTATAAGCCATACTGTACGCAACAGCATCTTCTCATTCCTCTCTACACTCTTCTGTGTTTCTAGGATGCCCAGTTGCACCTGGATGATGCCGTTCGTGCCTCAGAGGACATGAAGGAACAGGCTGCCATGGTGGAACGTAGAAACGGCCTGATGGTGGCTGAGATTGAAGAGCTGAGAGCGGGTCTGGAGCAGACAGAGAGAGGCCGCAAAGTGGCTGAGCAGGAGCTGGTGGACGCCAGCGAGAGAGTGGGACTGCTGCATTCCCAGGTGCGGACATATAAAGACACGTAGATAAATAACTTGCACAGGAAAGGTTTTGTTTTGCTATATCCATGTGTGCTCTCTTTCCAGAACACCAGCCTGTTGAACACCAAGAAGAAGCTTGAGGCTGACCTGGTCCAGGTGCAGGGAGAGGTGGACGACATTGTCCAGGAGGCCAGGAACGCTGAGGAGAAGGCCAAGAAGGCCATCACTGATGTGAGTTTGGATAACTAAGTATCCCAGCACAGTCAATATTGAGTCTGCTACTTTACCTGCACTGTCTTCAAGGGCACATCAACCAGTTCATGTAACCTGGTATGATATACTATGTGTGCGTACGGTTCCTCAGTTCAACCAAGTTGCATTCTGTTGCTGCAGGCGGCCATGATGGCAGAGGAGCTGAAGAAGGAGCAGGACACCAGCTCTCACCTTGAGAGGATGAAGAAGAACCTGGAGGTGACAGTCAAGGACCTGCAGCACCGTCTGGATGAGGCAGAGAACCTGGCCATGAAGGGCGGCAAGAAGCAGCTCCAGAAACTGGAGTCCAGGGTAAGTTTGCAAAAGTTGAAAATGAATCCCTGTTGCCTTGAGAAAGGTCAAATATTTGTAAGCCCCTTTTCCCCGGTTGTAATGCTGTTCAAAAGGACCTTTTAGCATGGGAGTGATGGACTCACCATGAGCTCCTGTTCTCCATGCAGGTGCGTGAGCTGGAGACTGAGGTGGAGGCTGAACAGAGGAGAGGTGTAGATGCAGTCAAGGGAGTCCGCAAATATGAGCGCAGAGTCAAGGAGCTGACATACCAGGTAACAACGCACAGTCAAAATCAGCATATGTTGATACAACAGTTCATGTTGACACATATCATTCTAATTGACCTTATTGTCTGCTTCAGACTGAGGAAGATAAGAAGAATGTAAACAGACTTCAGGACCTCGTGGACAAACTGCAGCTTAAAGTGAAGGCTTACAAGAGACAGGCTGAGGAGGCGGTAAGTCTAATGCTAATTTGACCCTTGCTTATGCAAAATAAAGGTTTCCTAGCTTTCAGTGTATACATATATATATATGGCTTTACCAATGGTATTGTTCTTGTTGAAATGATCACTGCAGCAAGCACTTACAAAATTTGTAAGAAATCTTTTTCAAATTAATTTATCCCAGGAGGAACAGGCCAACTCCCACATGTCCAAGTTCAGGAAGGTCCAGCATGAGCTGGAGGAGGCTGAGGAGCGTGCCGACATCGCTGAATCTCAGGTCAACAAGCTCAGAACCAAGAGTCGTGATGCTGGAAAGGTAAAGATCTGTTGATGTCACACCAAGGAATAAAATGCAGTACATTGTTTTGTCAGACCATTTGTCAAATATAAATAGAATACAATACAATAATTCCCTGTTTTTTTCTTTCTCACCATCAGGCAAAAGAAGCGGAATAGACATTAACCTGAACAAGACCCTGTGAATCATTGCTGTGTTTCATAAAATATGTACATAGTGGTATTTTAAGGATTTATGAAAATAAAACAAAACATCTACAAAATGACATGGCTTGTGGGTTTGTTGTAGGAGGTACAAATGTTGTCTCAGGTTGCACAACTTTGTACATAGAAATTCTATTCTATGGTCAATAAAGCATATAAAAAATGTCTGCATCCAAATTAAGTTTTAAAACACATGGCCTGTGTATTCTTTGACATAGATTCCTCCATGCTCCTGAATATAGTATTTATAAGAAAGTGAGATTTTTAGAGCTAATGTGGCCGGATTAAAGGTGCTATAGCTGAAAGCTAAGTCTAAAGATGTTTGTTTCAGTAAAATATGTTTCAAAAAGTGGGTCCATTAGTGACTGCAAGGGATACACAATATACTGATGAAATAATGCAAATTCATTTAATATTGCATCTTCACTAAATGTGAGCATAACATTGGCCATTCATTTGATATTATACCTGAACAAGAAAAGTCAGCTCTCTTGACATTTGATATTGATTCGATATTACATCTTGATACTGGCCACTCATTGCATATTCCATCTGGAGAAAGTGTCAGTATTCTAGACACTGGCCATTCATTTGATATTATATCTAGACAATAATGTCAGCCTTCTGGACACTGGCTAATCAAGCTCACAGGATAGCCCCAGTTACGTATTTATCAACTACCTTGGCGTCCAGGCAACATTTTGTTCTGCGTTGATCTAACATAACTGGTTACCCTGGGCACACCGTAGACAATACCCAAGTTTACCTGTCACTCATTTGGGTTTCTTGAGGCAATAGCCATATTGACCATCACAGCCCCTTATGACACTACATTACAAATAAATACTTAGATCGTCATTAAACCCAGACAATGTGAACAAAATACGCTTAAATACTTACACTGAGGCAAAGGAAGAGTATACAAGTGGTAATATTCTACCCACGACACTGTACTGAAGGTGTGGAATATACGTGATTGACCATCCAGGTAACTTTGTTAGGTGTCTAAAATACAGAGATTTGTATTTTGTTTTGTAACAAACATACAACACTTACGACATTTAGTATGTACTATACAAGTACTACACAAATTATTTAATGTAAAGCAGAAAGAAAATTAAGTATACAACAACAATAAAAACAACAGAAGGAGGCAGAGCAATTAACATCAAGTGGTTTTAAACAGATGTGTTTTGATTTGTAATGTGTGGCATTACAGTAAACATGATACTACTGACTATTAACACAATTTGTATACCAAACCCCTTTCCCCATGCATAAACCACCATGATTAACAAGTTAGATCACTCAGAAGTTACAAACAAACCAATGCAATTGCATTGAAAATGCTATTCAGGAGGTGAAAAGCACTTTAATTAGTAAGATTGGAAATAAATACAGCATAGAAATAAATGTGGCATTAGGATATAAAAGTCCCATGAAATAAATAGATCTGGCATTAAGAAATAAAAGTCCTATGAAATAAATAAATGTTGTCTTTTGAAAGTAATTCTGAAATAAGTATGTGTATTTTTTGGGGGGTAAATAGATTCAGCTATATAGTCATAGAATACTATATTTATTGCAATCGTTTTTTTATTTCAGGGTGTATTTCATAGCCATATTTATTTATTTAGTACTTACCTATTTATTTACCTATTTATTTAATTAATTAATTTAGAATCAAACGACATATTGCAGGACCTTGGGATCTAGTACTGTACTCATTACAACTTTTAATGTTTACTGTACTTATAAAATCTAATTTGGGCCTTTGTATACATTACTGTATGAAGTATATGGATTAACCCATAAAAAATACATTTTAAACTAAGAAAATGGAAAGCAATGCACAGAAAGCAATGCATGGAAAGTAATACACAGAAAGCAATGCACGGAAAGCAATGCACAGATAGCAATACAGAACATATTCAGGAATGTCCTGTGTCATGAAAATATAAGATGTGGAGAAGAAGGGAAGGGAGGGATGGGCTTCAAGTCTACCTCTTTCCTTTATAGGAGAGTAGTCCACAATTAGCTTCTGCTTGCTTGTCACTCTCCACTATATATAAGTAGTCCCACAGAGAAGCCTCTATGGACAGACAGCTTCCACCTCTGGGGTAAGACACATGCAAGATTGCGTTTTGAAATGAAATGTTATACAATTAATTTTTGTCTCATAACTGAAATGCTATTTTGGAATGACAAACCTTCGTTGACTATTAAAAAACTGAATGGGGGAAAGTAAAACACAGATTACATACTCCACTAACGAGAATTAGAAAACAGGTGAACAAAAACACAGGTGCATGCAATAGCGCGTAATCAGCAGTGGACAGCGGCGCCACTAATACTCTGGGGAATCTGAGGGTAGACAAGTTGCTGGCTTAGATGTAACAGGCACCATGCTTAGGCTACTTTGTTTTTCCAGTCACGTGTCAATGTGTCCACCATATGTATACCATATCAAATTGGTGGCCATTTATCTTATGTCTGAATGCGGTGTCATTCTTTTCTTAATTAAATAAAAAAAATACTTGAAATTAAACTAAATTAAAGTGAGTAGAAATTACATTTTCTGATATTGTAGAAAATGACGGTGCAGTCAAAACATTGGCATGAGAATATTTTGTTATATGAATATTGGCTAACGGTGTTGGCCAATCATTTTCTTATCGGTAATCCCAACTATGTAACACTCAAATGTAATGGGAGTTAAAGCAATGACATGTAAATATTGCATACAATGTTTTGGTAGTGCTTTTTCTGTATAAATTACAAAAAAAACTCAAAACTAATATATTTTACAGCACAAACTAAGAGTCTATTTCATCTGGGAGAGGAAAAAACAGGTGAGACATAGTTTGATGCTACATGCTAATGTATTCTGCTCAAAGCCTAAGGACCATCAGTATAACTACTACAGTAATTGTATAAAATGAATGATAATATTGTTTTATTTAGTCTAGACCTTTTGAAGGCTTCTGAGGCCTACGTACTCTACAATAATATAAAGTCAATGCATTCATCATTTACACTTTGAATTAATGAGAAGAGAAGGAATACATTTTGTAACAGTGATATCTTATTTCCCAGTAAACCGCCACCATGAGTACGGACGCGGAGATGGCCCAATATGGCAAGGCTGCCATTTACCTCCGTAAGCCTGAGAGGGAGAGGCTTGAGGCCCAGGCTGCACCATTTGATGCCAAGAATGCCTGCTATGTGCCTGATGCCAAGGAATTGTACCTTAAGGGTATGGTTGTTAAAAGAGACGGTGGGAAATGTGACGTGAAAGTCCTTATCCTTGACGAGGTAAGAAGATACTTAGCATGGAATGAAAAAAAACATTAAGTGGACGTTTTTGTACATGTCTGTGTTATTCATTTAGTGTAGGCTTCATGCTTGTTATTGACGTTTTTCAGGTAAAAACCTTCAAAGAAGAAGACATTTCACCCATGAACCCTCCTAAGTTTGACAAGATTGAGGACATGGCCATGATGACCTACCTCAATGAAGCCTCTGTCCTGTATAACCTCAAAGAGCGTTATGCAGCATGGATGATCTACGTAAGAAAATGATGAGCAACCTTAAGGAAGCAAATTACACCCTCCGAAAATGTACCATACCTGAGCATAATGTGATAATAATGTAATATCAATATTTTCCTTTACTCTCTGCTCATATGCAGACCTACTCTGGGCTCTTCTGTGCCACGGTGAACCCCTACAAGTGGCTCCCTGTGTATGACATGGAAGTGGTCAACGCCTACAGAGGGAAGAAGCGTATGGAGGCTCCACCCCACATCTTCTCCGTCTCTGACAACGCCTTTCAGTTCATGTTGACTGGTATGGACGCTCACTGTTAGATGGCTGAAGTCATGGATGGATGGATGGATGGATGGATGGATGCATTCTTAGTTGCTACTCGTATCACTTCTGACACATTTATTTGTCAATTTACTTTCAGATAAGGAGAACCAGTCTGTCCTAATCACGTAAGTTTGAGACTTTAAATGAGTGTATATTTTGTATTATTTGACTTCTATATATGTATATAAATATGAAGACTACAATGCTTAATGACTCAAGAGGCTTCACAATACTTATTTTAGTTAATGCACCCTAAATCATATTTGTTATCATCTCATAAACTAGTGGAGAATCTGGTGCTGGAAAGACTGTCAACACCAAGCGTGTCATCCAGTACTTTGCCACCATTGCGGTTTCTGGAGGTGAGAAGAAGAAGGAACCAATTCCCGGTAAAATGCAGGTATGACCGTATATTTACCATAGAAAGTGCATGCCATCAATTGTTGACCCATGTTTTTACCCCCCCAAAAATGCTTTTCCATGGTACAGTTCAAGAGTGTAGGTTTCATTATACATGAAAACTGTAAATATACACCCCCAATTGTTTATTAGGAAACAATTCTTAATTCACTGGCTGCATCATCAGTTTTTTTTTATCTGTCCCCGCACATTTGAAAACAAAAAAGCTCCCTTGGTATACTTCAAATATAGTTTATATCTTCAAAATATGTTGTCACACAGCACAATGTAAATGAGACTGTTAATATATTAATTATTATTACTCATTCAGCAACTTGATTAGGTTATGGATTTAGTGACAAGAGAATTATTTTGGATGATTGGTGATCAGTCTGAATGACCAATGTTTTGTCTCCCTTCAGGGTTCCCTTGAGGATCAGATCATTGCAGCTAACCCTCTACTGGAGTCCTACGGTAATGCCAAGACAGTGAGGAATGACAACTCATCTCGTTTTGTAAGTTTGGAGGGAAAATATTCATTTTCACATTTGACACTAACTTAGAAATCAATAGGATGCGTTGAAAAAGCCCCTTCTATGACCTTTTTCAGGGTAAATTCATTAGGATTCACTTCCACATGAACGGAAAACTGGCTAGTGCTGACATTGAGACCTGTAAGTTGGTTTGAATTATTTCCCAGATGATCCTTTGAATACATGTTGGTGTCCATTCACTTGAGATTCAAATTGTTCTCATTTTTCTCTATCCTTTCAACCACGTTTCTCACAGACCTGCTGGAGAAGTCTAGAGTGAGCTTCCAGCTGCCTGATGAGAGAGGCTACCACATCTTCTACCAGATGATGACAAACCACAAACCTGAGCTCGTTGGTGAGGCACTGCAGGGATTAAAGAAACAATATGTTCTGAATGACATTTACTCCTTTGTCCATTCATTGAGGGTTCCTACTTTTACATAAAATGTACACATGCCTTGGGTGATAGTCATTTTAGTTTTGTGTCTCCACAGAAATGTCGCTTATCACCACCAACCCCTACGACTACCCCATGATCAGCCAGGGTCAGATCACTGTGGCCAGTATCGATGACACAGTTGAGCTTGATGCCACTGATGTAAGTCACTAAAAGGGTTCAACTTGAAAATATAATAACATATATATTGATGGTTTAATGTAAACTTTCTTTCCTCATCCAGGATGCTATTGACATCTTGGGCTTCAGCGGTGAAGAGAAGATGAGCATCTACAAGTTTACCGGTGCTGTCATGCACCATGGCAACATGCACTTCAAGCAGAAGCAGCGTGAGGAGCAGGCTGAGCCAGATGGCACAGAGGGTAAGCCATATTATTTGTATCAAAGTTCTAAAGTGCATGCATTTAACTATATTCCTGTGATAAACGTAGCACTCTGATGCTCATTGCTCCTATCCCTCCCCAGTGGCTGATAAAATTGGTTACCTTCTGGGTCTGAACTCAGCTGAAATGCTGAAAGCCCTGTGCTACCCCAGAGTGAAGGTCGGCAATGAGTTTGTGACCAAGGGTCAGACAGTGCCTCAGGTAACAATAGACTCGAAAGCAGTAATTTTACAATGAGACTTCTTCTTTTGACTTTTGATGTGTTAGTAAAAAGAAATGTAATCACTTTGCATTGAATTAATACAAGTTAATAACATTTGTGTAAGACAGTGAAAGTAACTTTTAGCATTGATGTTTCACAGGTGAACAACTCAGTCAGCGCTCTGGCCAAGTCCATCTATGAGAGGATGTTCTTGTGGATGGTCATCCGCATCAACCAGATGTTGGACACCAAGCAGCCAAGGAACTACTACATCGGTGTGCTTGACATTGCTGGTTTTGAGATCTTTGACGTGAGTTTAAGATTGGTTATTATTAGAAATACATTCAAAAGTGGTTTATTTTGTGTGTCCTTAAACTATTTAGATAGTATCTACTCCATTTTTCTTCTCCATAATTTGATTTAAAGGAACAGCAATCAAGTGTAGATAAAGTAAAAAATGCATTTGGTATGGTGGGATCGCTCAATAAAGTTGGGTCAAACTTTGCAAATCTACAGTACAACAGCATGGAGCAGCTGTGCATCAACTTCACCAATGAGAAACTGCAACAGTTCTTCAACCACACCATGTTCGTCCTGGAGCAAGAGGAGTACAAGAAGGAGGGCATTGTCTGGGCTTTCATTGACTTTGGCATGGACTTGGCTGCCTGCATTGAGCTTATTGAGAAGGTGAGGTGTCTGTAAAAACTGTGGATGTTTCATACCTGGCAAGGATACAAGGTTATTTATAGATGTAGATACATTGAACTGACATGCTCTTATCATATCACAGTGCTTAATATATGTCTTATACAATAATGCCATTTCAGCTCACTTATACACAGTATATTTGACTGATCAAAATATATTTCTACACAGCCAATGGGCATCTTCTCCATCCTTGAAGAGGAGTGCATGTTCCCCAAGGCTTCAGACACTTCCTTCAAGAACAAGCTGTATGACCAGCATCTTGGCAAGAACAAGGCATTTGAGAAGCCTAAACCAGCCAAGGGCAAGGCCGAGGCCCACTTCTCTCTGGTCCACTATGCTGGTACAGTGGACTACAATATCACTGGCTGGTTGGACAAGAACAAGGATCCCCTGAATGAGTCTGTGCTTCAGCTGTATGGAAAGTCCTCAGCCAAACTGTTGGCCACGCTCTACGTTGCTGCTCCAGCTGAGGGTTAGTATGGTTGAATTAGATTACAAACACAAAGGTTTATACATTGAACATATTAACATGATGTGTTAATTAATTAACAATATTGTTCAAGCAACAAGACATATTCATGTATTATGCTGTCTAACTCCTGACACTCCTATAACAGATACCTCAAAGAAAGGAGGCAAGAAGAAGGGAGGTTCCATGCAGACTGTGTCCTCTCAGTTCAGAGTGAGTGAGGTTTTTTTTTAATATAATTTGGGATAGTTTCATGCTGTAATTGTACTCTAATATTAGTGAGGATTTTAACTTTATTGTGAATAATATCTGAGAGTAACAATGCTTTATAACAACCTTACAGGAGAACTTGGGCAAGCTGATGACCAACTTGAGGAGCACCCACCCTCATTTTGTGCGTTGTCTGATCCCCAATGAGTCTAAGACTCCAGGTATAACATATTGTTTCATGGATTATTTCTCTGAAGTCATTATTACCTTAAACACAGAATACGTTCATTTGATTATTATTTCTACAAATAAGTTCCACAAAGTAAAAAGCTGACCCCAAATCTTTCATCCAGGTTTGATGGAGAACCACCTGGTCATCCACCAGCTGAGGTGTAACGGTGTGCTGGAGGGTATTAGGATTTGCACAAAGGGCTTCCCCAGCAGAATCATCTATGCTGACTTCAAGCAGAGGTAGTCTTACACACAAATGCAACAAAGATATGGTAGATGGATAAAAACATAGCAAATAATAAACACACTTTCTCCCTATTCAGATACAAGGTATTGAATGCCGGTGTAATCCCCGAAGGCCAGTTCATGGACAACAAGAAGGCTTCTGAGAAGTTGCTTGGGTCCATTGACATTAACCATGATGAGTACAAGTTTGGACACACCAAGGTAACATACCGTACACTATTGATGATGGGATCCTGGCAACTCATGTTTGTGACCTACAGAGGTTCTTAAATATCTAATTTATCTGGTAGACATTCAAAATCGAGTTTACATTTTTCTATAGCAATCCAACATTCTTAATAATTAACAACATGAGAAATGTACTGTATTATAAATATTTGATCCTAATGTTATACACAACCTTTGCTTTCTATTTAGATAGCAATGTGTTTTCACCAGAAGTGTTTATTTCAGTTTTGTATCATACTTGTGTCTCAGGTGTTCTTCAAAGCTGGTCTGCTTGGTGTCCTTGAGGAGATGAGAGATGAGAAGCTTGCTACTCTGGTAACCATGACTCAGGCTCTTGCTCGAGGATACCTGATGAGGAAGGAATTTACCAAGATGATGGAGAGGAGGTGAAATGGAAATGATGAAAGGACAAATATGGATTCAAGTATTTGCATTCAAATCATATAATCATACAATCATGCATAATCTGCATTGAGCTAAACTATCTATTTTTGTCCATGCCTCTCTTTTTCTGATAATTAGAGAGTCTGTCTTCACCATCCAGTACAACATCCGTTCGTTCATGAACGTGAAACATTGGCCATGGATGAAGGTCTACTACAAGATCAAGCCTCTCCTGCAGAGTGCTGAGACTGAGAAGGAGCTGGCCAACATGAAAGAAGACTATGAGAAGTGCAAAGTTGCTCTTGAAAAGTCTGAGGCTCGCAAGAAGGAGCTGGAGGAAAAGATGGTGTCCCTCCTGCAAGAGAAGAATGACTTGTCTCTCCAAGTTGCATCTGTGAGTGAGCCACGCACATACACAGGCACAAACACAGGCACACCACATTAAAGTCTAATTAACCTCTGTTATTCTCAGGAATCAGAGAATCTGAATGATGCTGAGGAGAGATGTGAGGGTTTGATCAAGAGCAAGATCCAGCTGGAGGCCAAACTCAAAGAGACAACTGAGAGGTTGGAGGATGAAGAGGAGATGAATGCTGAGCTGACTGCCAAGAAGAGGAAGCTGGAGGATGAGTGCTCTGAGCTGAAGAAGGACATTGATGATCTGGAGCTTACCCTGGCCAAAGTGGAGAAGGAGAAGCATGCCACAGAGAACAAGGTATCAACATCTGACCAATAACCGAGCAGTAGTTTGTTAAAAAACACCAAACAATAGCTTTAACTTGAGCTAACTTTGTCTTTGTCTACAGGTTAAAAACCTGACAGAGGAGATGGCATCTCAAGATGAGAGTGTTGCCAAGCTGACCAAGGAGAAGAAAGCCCTGCAAGAGGCCCATCAGCAGACACTGGATGACCTGCAGGCAGAGGAGGACAAAGTCAACACTCTGACCAAGGCCAAGACCAAGCTGGAACAGCAAGTTGATGACGTGAGTCAAGTTATGTTTTCTGTCTTTATATCCAACTTTGTCTCTAATGGTATTGAATTTAATCGGTTTTGGGATTCAGTATGACGTCTGACTACACTATAATAATATAAGGTGTTATGAATGAGCTGTTAACATCACAGCTTAAGTATGAGAAATGCATTTTGTCCTCCAGCTTGAAGGTTCTCTGGAGCAAGAGAAGAAGCTCCGTATGGACCTGGAGAGAGGCAAGAGAAAGCTGGAGGGAGACCTGAAACTGGCCCAGGAGTCCATCATGGACCTGGAGAACGACAAGCAGCAGTCTGATGAAAAGATCAAGAAGTAAGTATTGTAAAATCATTAGAGACTTTCTTGACATTATATGGATTTCATTCACTCCAGCAATCATTACAATCAATTTTGCCTTTCACATAATAATTTCGAAGTCCAATGTTCAAACCCATTCGTAGGTCAAAGCATTTACATTTTTTGTATTGATATTTCTCAACTTGGAGTAATGCAACAATGTAGACCTATGACACTGAGTTTTGTTTCTAAGTACACTAATCAGATTAATTATACTAATCTAGTTGGTGCCGAAAATGGCTGCCTAAGTAGGCTCTCCTAACAAAGTAAATTCCTTGTCTGTGCAAACTTTCATTGCGAATAAACACCAATTCTGATTCTGATAACATAGATTACTCAATTGAATATCTTAATCAATAGGCATAGAAAGGCTTTTGTTATGAAAAATTGTGGATGTGCTTTACAATGTAATTTCCACTCAATGACACAAAACCGAAAGCTGACATGGATTCATTTGTGCACAAAAGGAAGGACTTTGAGACCAGCCAGCTCCTCAGCAAGATTGAGGATGAGCAGTCTCTGGGTGCCCAGCTGCAGAAGAAGATCAAGGAGCTCCAGGTGTGTTGTAGTTACTAAACCCCAGACAAGTAATATTTCCTGTTTTGGGATGGATTATATTTTTCTTGCTTGTACTCAAAATCCATGTTGTCTATGAAGTCTTTTTCTGCTCATATGTAGGCCAGAATTTGAAGACTTTGATGCGAAACAAAGTTTTTTTTTCTATTGTAGGCTCGTATTGAAGAGCTGGAAGAGGAGATTGAGGCTGAGCGCGCTGCCAGGGCCAAGGTGGAGAAGCAGAGGGCCGATCTGTCCAGGGAACTCGAGGAGATCAGCGAGAGGCTGGAGGAGGCCGGAGGTGCCACAGCTGCTCAAATTGAGATGAACAAGAAGCGAGAGGCTGAGTTCCAGAAGCTGAGACGTGACCTGGAAGAGTCCACCCTGCAGCATGAGGCCACAGCCTCAGCCCTGAGGAAGAAGCAGGCTGACAGTGTGGCAGAGCTGGGAGAGCAGATCGACAACCTGCAGCGCGTCAAGCAGAAGCTGGAGAAAGAGAAGAGTGAGTTCAAGATGGAGATCGACGACCTCTCCTCCAACATGGAAGCAGTTGCTAAGGGCAAGGTATGAATCAAAGCACAAAGATATAAATGCATTTCAATCATTTGTCAATAGATTCATGTAGAGTGTAACATTGTGTTTGTTCCACAGGGCAATCTGGAGAAGATGTGCCGTACCCTTGAAGACCAGCTCAGTGAGATCAAGACCAAGAACGATGAGAATGTTCGCCAGCTCAACGACCTCGGTGGACAGAAAGCCAGACTCCTCACGGAAAATGGTAAAAAAAACTATAAAAAAACATGTTTGATACGTTCAAAACTCTACATGCAGAAATATGTTCCACAAGGTGTATATTGAAAATAACCTGGTATAATCAAGAAACAGGCCTAACAAATAGCTTTCTTAATTCCCCATAGGTGAGTTTGGTCGCCAGATGGAGGAGAAGGAGGCCCTGGTGTCCCAGCTGACCAGGGGAAAGCAGGCCTACACCCAGCAGATTGAGGAGCTCAAGAGGCTTGTGGAGGAGGAGGTCAAGGTAAAATAACTAAAGGAGCCCCATGTTGACCAACCATGACAGTTTTACAGTACAGAAGTTAGCAAATACATGTTTTGGTCACTTACTACATCACCCATGTCTCCTAATATTTTCCTCTCAGGCTAAGAACGCACTGGCCCATGGTGTCCAATCTGCCCGCCACGACTGTGATCTGCTGAGGGAACAGTTTGAGGAGGAACAGGAGGCCAAGGCAGAGCTGCAGCGCGGCATGTCCAAGGCTAACTCTGAGGTGGCTCAGTGGAGAACCAAGTACGAGACTGATGCCATCCAGAGGACAGAGGAGCTAGAGGAGGCCAAGTAAGTCCGAAAAAGTCCAAAAGATAGTCATTCATAGTACCCCAATATAACATTATTGTCAACCACTCCAAGCTTGCAATCAGTACAGAACATATTTGCGATGTCATGATTTGTGTCAACAGGAAGAAGCTGGCTCAACGTCTTCAGGAAGCTGAGGAGACAATTGAGGCCACCAACTCCAAGTGTGCCTCTCTAGAGAAGACCAAGCAGAGGCTCCAGGGAGAGGTGGAGGACCTCATGATTGATGTTGAGAGAGCCAATGCCCTGGCTGCCAATCTGGATAAGAAGCAGAGGAACTTTGACAAGGTGAAAAATATTGTGCCAGTTCTAGGTTTTGGTGTAACTGTACGTGGAACAAGGGTATTAAGGTGTAATTGAATACATATATAAATAAATACATACATTGCAAGACTTATTTGAGATGTGCCTGCTTGCCTTGATGGACCTAAATCTGCAATTACGGCTTAAGAACTCTGTTGCTCATGTCCTTGTCATGTGCTTCTTCCTAGGTTCTTGCAGAGTGGAAGCAGAAGTTTGAGGAGGGCCAGGCTGAGCTGGAGGGAGCTCAGAAGGAGGCTCGTTCTCTCAGCACAGAGCTCTTCAAGATGAAGAACTCCTACGAGGAGGCTCTTGACCAGCTGGAGACTCTGAAGAGAGAGAACAAGAACTTGCAACGTGAGTTGCAAAGTTGTATGTGGTGCTCTTCCCCACCTCAAGTACATCTGATTATACATTTTGGAATGAAACTATGTTTTCTTTTTTCAAATGACAGAGGAGATCTCTGACCTGACCGAGCAGATCGGAGAGACTGGCAAGAGCATCCATGAGTTGGAGAAGGCCAAGAAGACAGTGGAGACAGAGAAGTCTGAGATCCAGACGGCTCTGGAGGAGGCTGAGGTACAAACTCTCCACAATTCCCAGAAAAGAATAAACCCTCTTGGAATAACCATAACTAAGATTGACATTTGAAAATATTTTCATTCATTCAGGGAACTCTGGAGCATGAGGAATCCAAGATTCTTCGTGTGCAGCTGGAGCTGAACCAGATCAAGGGTGAGGTGGACAGGAAGTTGGCAGAGAAGGATGAGGAGATGGAGCAGATCAAGAGGAACAGCCAGAGAGTGGCTGACTCCATGCAGAGCACCCTGGACTCTGAGGTGCGCAGCAGGAACGACGCCCTGAGGATCAAGAAGAAGATGGAGGGAGACCTGAATGAAATGGAGATCCAGCTGAGCCATGCTAACCGCCAGGCTGCTGAGTCCCAGAAGCAGCTGAGGAACGTTCAGGCGCAACTCAAGGTACCGTGAATGTTGGCAATAGTGATGCGTATACTGCAGTGAATTACATTAATAATTACTTCAGACCATTACTACAGATCTAGACTCAAAATAAGAAAATGGGGGCTCAAATGTCCATCTATCCATCCTTACAAAGAACATATATTTCCAGCACAAACAGTACTGCTGAAGCCATATAGAACAGTATAAGCCATACTGTACGCAACAGCATCTTCTCATTCCTCTCTACACTCTTCTGTGTTTCTAGGATGCCCAGTTGCACCTGGATGATGCCGTTCGTGCCTCAGAGGACATGAAGGAACAGGCTGCCATGGTGGAACGTAGAAACGGCCTGATGGTGGCTGAGATTGAAGAGCTGAGAGCGGGTCTGGAGCAGACAGAGAGAGGCCGCAAAGTGGCTGAGCAGGAGCTGGTGGACGCCAGCGAGAGAGTGGGACTGCTGCATTCCCAGGTGCGGACATATAAAGACACGTAGATAAATAACTTGCACAGGAAAGGTTTTGTTTTGCTATATCCATGTGTGCTCTCTTTCCAGAACACCAGCCTGTTGAACACCAAGAAGAAGCTTGAGGCTGACCTGGTCCAGGTGCAGGGAGAGGTGGACGACATTGTCCAGGAGGCCAGGAACGCTGAGGAGAAGGCCAAGAAGGCCATCACTGATGTGAGTTTGGATAACTAAGTATCCCAGCACAGTCAATATTGAGTCTGCTACTTTACCTGCACTGTCTTCAAGGGCACATCAACCAGTTCATGTAACCTGGTATGATATACTATGTGTGCGTACGGTTCCTCAGTTCAACCAAGTTGCATTCTGTTGCTGCAGGCGGCCATGATGGCAGAGGAGCTGAAGAAGGAGCAGGACACCAGCTCTCACCTTGAGAGGATGAAGAAGAACCTGGAGGTGACAGTCAAGGACCTGCAGCACCGTCTGGATGAGGCAGAGAACCTGGCCATGAAGGGCGGCAAGAAGCAGCTCCAGAAACTGGAGTCCAGGGTAAGTTTGCAAAAGTTGAAAATGAATCCCTGTTGCCTTGAGAAAGGTCAAATATTTGTAAGCCCCTTTTCCCCGGTTGTAATGCTGTTCAAAAGGACCTTTTAGCATGGGAGTGATGGACTCACCATGAGCTCCTGTTCTCCATGCAGGTGCGTGAGCTGGAGACTGAGGTGGAGGCTGAACAGAGGAGAGGTGTAGATGCAGTCAAGGGAGTCCGCAAATATGAGCGCAGAGTCAAGGAGCTGACATACCAGGTAACAACGCACAGTCAAAATCAGCATATGTTGATACAACAGTTCATGTTGACACATATCATTCTAATTGACCTTATTGTCTGCTTCAGACTGAGGAAGATAAGAAGAATGTAAACAGACTTCAGGACCTCGTGGACAAACTGCAGCTTAAAGTGAAGGCTTACAAGAGACAGGCTGAGGAGGCGGTAAGTCTAATGCTAATTTGACCCTTGCTTATGCAAAATAAAGGTTTCCTAGCTTTCAGTGTATACATATATATATATGGCTTTACCAATGGTATTGTTCTTGTTGAAATGATCACTGCAGCAAGCTCTTACAAAATTTGTAAGAATTATTTTTCAAATTAATTTATCCCAGGAGGAACAGGCCAACTCCCACATGTCCAAGTTCAGGAAGGTCCAGCATGAGCTGGAGGAGGCTGAGGAGCGTGCCGACATCGCTGAATCTCAGGTCAACAAGCTCAGAACCAAGAGTCGTGATGCTGGAAAGGTAAAGATCTGCTAATGTCACACCACGGAAAATAATGCATTGCAGTGTTTTGTCAGACGATTTGTCAATTGAAATAGAATTCAATACAATAATTCACATTTTTTTCTTTCTGACAATCAGGCAAAAGAAGCGGAATAGACATTAACCTGAACAAGATCCTGTTGCTATGTTTCATAAAATATGTTTTACATAGTGGTATTTTTAAGAATAAAAAAAATAAAAAATATACAAAACGACATGGCTTCTGGGTTTGTTGTAGGAGGTACAAATGTTGTCTACGGTTGCACAACTTTGTATATAGAAATTCAATTATACGGTCAATAAAGCATATCAAAAATGTCTGTTGAAATTCTTCCATGCTCCTGAATATAGTATTTATAAGAAATTTAGATTGTTAGAGCTACTATGGCCTGTTTCAAGCTGCTATAGCTGAAAGTTAAGTCTAAAGATGTTTGTTTCAGTAAAAGATTAGTGACTGCAAGGATACACAATAAACTGATGATATCATTCAAATTCATTTAATATTGCATCTTGACAAAATGTGAGCCTAACATTGGCCATTCATTTGATCTTATACCTGGACAAGTAAAGTCAGCTCTCTTGACATTTTATATTCCTTCGATATTACATCTGGACACTGGCCATTCAGTTGATACCATGTCTGGTCTAAATGTCAGCCTTCTGGAGACTGGCAATTCATTTAATGATGTGAATCTGGAGAAAATGTCAGCGTTTTGATTACTGGCTATTCAATTTGATACTATATCTGGACAAAAGGTCAGCCCTCCTGACACTGGCCATTCATTTGAAATAGCATCTGGACATAATGTTAGCGTTCTGGACACTGGCCATGCATTTGATACTATATCTGGACAAAAGGTCAGCCCTCTAGACACTGGCCGTTCATTATACTAGCATCTGGACCAAATGTTTACGTTCTGGACACAGGCCAATCATTTGATACTATATCTGGACAAAGTGTCAGCCTTCTGGTCACTGGCTAATCAAGCTCACAGGTCCGTAGTTATCAACTACCTTGGCGTTCAGGCAACATTTTGTTTTGGGTTGATCTAAAATAACTGGTTACCCTGGGCACATCATAGACAATACACGTGTACCTGTCACTTATTTTAGTTTCTTGAGGCAATAGCCATATTGACCATCACAGCCCCTTATGACACTACATTACAAATAAATACTTAGATCGTCATTAAACCCAGACAATGTAAACAAAATACGCTTAAATACTTACACTGAGGCAAAGGAAGAGTATACAAGTGGTAATATTCTACCCACGACACAATACTACTGGTGTGGAATTTATGTGATTGAGCATCCTGGTAACTTTGTTAAGTGTCTAAAATACATAGATTTGTATTTTGTTTCTAACAAACACACAACACTCATGTATGGCCATCATATTTCTTTATTATGTACTATACAAGTTTTTAAGGTAGATCGATTCAGCTATATATTTATAGTTTTTTGGCTTTTTTTTTCATAGCCATATTTATGTATTGATTAATATATTTAACTATGTATTTACCTATGTATTGATTTATTACATTTTGAATCAAACAGCATACCATATTTGGCATGACCCTGGGATCTAGTACTGTACTCATACAACCTTTAATGTTTACTGTATTTAGAAAATTAAACTTGGGCATTTGTATACATTAGCAAAAGGGTTGCCAACTTTCTCAACCCCAAATGAGGGACATTTTCTTCCAGGTGCGCACGCGCACATGCGAACGCATCAACAGCTGACCAACAATAACGGAAATCGCAAGTTTTCACTAGCCATACCGTAAACCTACTCATTTCAGTGTAATTTTGGAAAACCATTAATAGCTACTCACTTGGATGTATTGTTCATAGTAATAGTCAAGACAATTATTACAAGTTTCTCCTTTTGACACACAATAACGCTCACCTC
The DNA here is from genome assembly GCF_021917145.1 of Hypomesus transpacificus. NCBI lineage: Eukaryota > Metazoa > Chordata > Actinopteri > Osmeriformes > Osmeridae > Hypomesus > Hypomesus transpacificus. The sequence goes on from NW_025813769.1 coordinate 144,026, forward strand.
ACCAGTGGCCAATTCACACAGACTGTCACCAACAAGCAACAACCGTGTCCCATAGCAACGTTTGCGTGAGTGTTTGGCACATTTACACGTGACGGGACAAATCAAAATCACCCATAATTTGGGATTTCCCAGACAATTCGGGACGGTTGGCAACCCTAATTAGCAAGCAAGCAAGCACAATTTATTTATAGAGCACTTTAAAATCCAAAGTGAACACAAAGTTCTGTACAGTAAAACAATAGATGAATAAATAAAAGCCCTAAATACAAAAACTCACACGTCTCATACAATACAAATACAAAAACAATAACACACCATACAAAGACCCAATACCATCTATATAACCAGACATGAATTTTCTATTTTAGTTTTCAAAGGCCAAAGCATAGAGGTGGTTTTTAAGAAGAGACTTAAAAACAGGCAGTGAAAATGCCTGTCTAATGTGTAGAGGTACATCGTTCCACAATTTAGGAGCTGCTGCCGCAAAATCACAATCCCTTTTAGCTTGCACTTTGTTTTAGGCACACTTAGGAGCAGTTTATCGGCTGACCTGAGAGAACGGGTGGGTGTATAGGGATGTAACAGCTCAGAGATGTAGAGGGGGGCAAGGCCATTTAGGCCTTTAAAAGCAAATAAAATAATCTTCAAATGATTACTGCATTGATAATAAAATGATACTGTAACATTACTGTGTAAAGTATATGAATTAACCCATAAAACGGAAAGCAACGCACGGAAAGCAATGCACGGAAAAACATGCACAAAAAGCATTGCACGGAAGGCAATGAGGAACATATTCAGAAATGTCCTGTGTCATGTAAAAGAGAAGGAGGGAAAGGGAGGGATGGGCCTAAAGTCTAACTCTTTCCTTTAGAGGAGAGTAGTCCACAATTAGTTTCTGCTTGCTTATCACTCTACACTATATATAAGAAGTCCCACAGAGAAGCCTCTATGGACAGACAGCTTCCACCTCTGGGGTAAGACACTTGTTATTTTCACATACATTTACTGAGTTCAGGCACATACAGTAGATACAACTGATAGAACTTTGTGCTATTTGTCCACTATTGTGGACAAAACATGCAAGATTGCGTTTTGAAATGAAAGACTGACAATGTTATACAATTAATTTTTGTCTCATAACTGAAATGCTATTTTGGAATGACAAAACTTTGTTTACTATTAGAAACTGAATGGGGGAAAGTAAAACACAGATTACATACTCCACTAACGAGAAGTAGAAACAAGTGAACAAAAACCCAGGTGCATGCAATAGCGCGCAATCAGCACTGGACAGCGGCGCCACTAATACTCTGGGGAATCTGAGCGTAGACAAGTTGCTGGCTTAGATGTAACAGGCACCATGCTTAGGCTACTTTGTTTTTCCAGTCACGTGTCAATGTGTCCACCATATGTATACCATATCAAATTGGTGGCCATTTATCTTATGTCTGAATGCAGTGTCATTCTTTTCTTAATTAAATAAAAAAAATACTTGAAATTAACCCAAATTAAAGTGAGTAGAAATTAAAAGCCTCATCAGAAAATACAATGTTTATTACATTTTATGACATTGTAGAAATTGTAGGTGCAGTAAAAACATTGGCATGAGACAATTTTGTTATATGAATATTGGCTAACGGTGTTGGCCAATCATTTTCTTATCGGTAATCCCAACTATGTAACACTCAAATATAATGGGAGTTAAAGCAATGACATGTAAATATTGCATACAATGTTTTGGTAGTGCTTTTTCTGTATAAATTACAAAAAAACTCAAAACTAATATATTTTACAGCACAAACTAAGAGTCTATTTCATCTGGGAGAGGAAAAAACAGGTGAGACATAGTTTGATGCTACATGCTAATGTATTCTGCTCAAAGCCTAAGGACCATCAGTATAACTACTACAGTAATTGTATAAAATGAATGATAATATTGTTTTATTTAGTCTAGACCTTTTGAAGGCTTCTGAGGCCTACGTACTCTACAATAATATAAAGTCAATGCATTCATCATTTACACTTTGAATTAATGAGAAAAGAAGGAATACATTTTGTAACAGTGATATCTTATTTCCCAGTAAACCGCCACCATGAGTACGGACGCGGAGATGGCCCAATATGGCAAGGCCGCCATTTACCTCCGTAAGCCTGAGAGGGAGAGGCTTGAGGCCCAGGCTGCACCATTTGATGCCAAGAATGCCTGCTATGTGCCTGATGCCAAGGAATTGTACCTTAAGGGTATGGTTGTTAAAAGAGACGGTGGGAAATGTGACGTGAAAGTCCTTATCCTTGACGAGGTAAGAAGATACTTAGCATGGAATGAAAAAAAACATTAAGTGGACGTTTTTGTACATGTCTGTGTTATTCATTTAGTGTAGGCTTCATGCTTGTTATTGACGTTTTTCAGGTAAAAACCTTCAAAGAAGAAGACATTTCACCCATGAACCCTCCTAAGTTTGACAAGATTGAGGACATGGCCATGATGACCTACCTCAATGAAGCCTCTGTCCTGTATAACCTCAAAGAGCGTTATGCAGCATGGATGATCTACGTAAGAAAATGATGAGCAACCTTAAGGAAGCAAATTACACCCTCCGAAAATGTACCATACCTGAGCTGTAATGTCAATATTTTCCTTTACTCTCTGCTCATATGCAGACCTACTCTGGGCTCTTCTGTGCCACGGTGAACCCCTACAAGTGGCTCCCTGTGTATGACATGGAAGTGGTCAACGCCTACAGAGGGAAGAAGCGTATGGAGGCTCCACCCCACATCTTCTCCGTCTCTGACAACGCCTTTCAGTTCATGTTGACTGGTATGGACGCTCACTGTTAGATGGCTGAAGTCATGGATGGATGGATGGATGGATGGATGCATTCTTAGTTGCTACTCGTATCACTTCTGACACGTTTATTTGTCAATTTACTTTCAGATAAGGAGAACCAGTCTGTCCTAATCACGTAAGTTTGAGACTTTAAATGAGTGTATATTTTGTATTATTTGACTTCTATATATGTATATAAATATGAAGACTACAATGCTTAATGACTCAAGAGGCTTCACAATACTTATTTTAGTTAATGCACCCTAAATCATATTTGTTATCATCTCATAAACTAGTGGAGAATCTGGTGCTGGAAAGACTGTCAACACCAAGCGTGTCATCCAGTACTTTGCCACCATTGCGGTTTCTGGAGGTGAGAAGAAGAAGGAACCAATTCCCGGTAAAATGCAGGTATGACCGTATATTTACCATAGAAAGTGCATGCCATCAATTGTTGACCCATGTTTTTACCCCCCCAAAAATGCTTTTCCATGGTACAGTTCAAGAGTGTAGGTTTCATTATACATGAAAACTGTAAATATACACCCCCAATTGTTTATTAGGAAACAATTCTTAATTCACTGGCTGCATCATCAGTTTTTTTTTATCTGTCCCCGCACATTTGAAAACAAAAAAGCTCCCTTGGTATACTTCAAATATAGTTTATATCTTCAAAATATGTTGTCACACAGCACAATGTAAATGAGACTGTTAATATATTAATTATTATTACTCATTCAGCAACTTGATTAGGTTATGGATTTAGTGACAAGAGAATTATTTTGGATGATTGGTGATCAGTCTGAATGACCAATGTTTTGTCTCCCTTCAGGGTTCCCTTGAGGATCAGATCATTGCAGCTAACCCTCTACTGGAGTCCTACGGTAATGCCAAGACAGTGAGGAATGACAACTCATCTCGTTTTGTAAGTTTGGAGGGAAAATATTCATTTTCACATTTGACACTAACTTAGAAATCAATAGGATGCGTTGAAAAAGCCCCTTCTATGACCTTTTTCAGGGTAAATTCATTAGGATTCACTTCCACATGAACGGAAAACTGGCTAGTGCTGACATTGAGACCTGTAAGTTGGTTTGAATTATTTCCCAGATGATCCTTTGAATACATGTTGGTGTCCATTCACTTGAGATTCAAATTGTTCTCATTTTTCTCTATCCTTTCAACCACGTTTCTCACAGACCTGCTGGAGAAGTCTAGAGTGAGCTTCCAGCTGCCTGATGAGAGAGGCTACCACATCTTCTACCAGATGATGACCAACCACAAACCTGAGCTCGTTGGTGAGGCACTGCAGGGATTAAAGAAACAATATGTTCTGAATGACATTTACTCCTTTGTCCATTCATTGAGGGTTCCTACTTTTACATAAAATGTACACATGCCTTGGGTGATAGTCATTTTAGTTTTGTGTCTCCACAGAAATGTCGCTTATCACCACCAACCCCTACGACTACCCCATGATCAGCCAGGGTCAGATCACTGTGGCCAGTATCGATGACACAGTTGAGCTTGATGCCACTGATGTAAGTCACTAAAAGGGTTCAACTTGAAAATATAATAACATATATATTGATGGTTTAATGTAAACTTTCTTTCCTCATCCAGGATGCTATTGACATCTTGGGCTTCAGCGGTGAAGAGAAGATGAGCATCTACAAGTTTACCGGTGCTGTCATGCACCATGGCAACATGCACTTCAAGCAGAAGCAGCGTGAGGAGCAGGCTGAGCCAGATGGCACAGAGGGTAAGCCATATTATTTGTATCAAAGTTCTAAAGTGCATGCATTTAACTATATTCCTGTGATAAACGTAGCACTCTGATGCTCATTGCTCCTATCCCTCCCCAGTGGCTGATAAAATTGGTTACCTTCTGGGTCTGAACTCAGCTGAAATGCTGAAAGCCCTGTGCTACCCCAGAGTGAAGGTCGGCAATGAGTTTGTGACCAAGGGTCAGACAGTGCCTCAGGTAACAATAGACTCGAAAGCAGTAATTTTACAATGAGACTTCTTCTTTTGACTTTTGATGTGTTAGTAAAAAGAAATGTAATCACTTTGCATTGAATTAATACAAGTTAATAACATTTGTGTAAGACAGTGAAAGTAACTTTTAGCATTGATGTTTCACAGGTGAACAACTCAGTCAGCGCTCTGGCCAAGTCCATCTATGAGAGGATGTTCTTGTGGATGGTCATCCGCATCAACCAGATGTTGGACACCAAGCAGCCAAGGAACTACTACATCGGTGTGCTTGACATTGCTGGTTTTGAGATCTTTGACGTGAGTTTAAGATTGGTTATTATTAGAAATACATTCAAAAGTGGTTTATTTTGTGTGTCCTTAAACTATTTAGATAGTATCTACTCCATTTTTCTTCTCCATAATTTGATTTAAAGGAACAGCAATCAAGTGTAGATAAAGTAAAAAATGCATTTGGTATGGTGGGATCGCTCAATAAAGTTGGGTCAAACTTTGCAAATCTACAGTACAACAGCATGGAGCAGCTGTGCATCAACTTCACCAATGAGAAACTGCAACAGTTCTTCAACCACACCATGTTCGTCCTGGAGCAAGAGGAGTACAAGAAGGAGGGCATTGTCTGGGCTTTCATTGACTTTGGCATGGACTTGGCTGCCTGCATTGAGCTTATTGAGAAGGTGAGGTGTCTGTAAAAACTGTGGATGTTTCATACCTGGCAAGGATACAAGGTTATTTATAGATGTAGATACATTGAACTGACATGCTCTTATCATATCACAGTGCTTAATATATGTCTTATACAATAATGCCATTTCAGCTCACTTATACACAGTATATTTGACTGATCAAAATATATTTCTACACAGCCAATGGGCATCTTCTCCATCCTTGAAGAGGAGTGCATGTTCCCCAAGGCTTCAGACACTTCCTTCAAGAACAAGCTGTATGACCAGCATCTTGGCAAGAACAAGGCATTTGAGAAGCCTAAACCAGCCAAGGGCAAGGCCGAGGCCCACTTCTCTCTGGTCCACTATGCTGGTACAGTGGACTACAATATCACTGGCTGGTTGGACAAGAACAAGGATCCCCTGAATGAGTCTGTGCTTCAGCTGTATGGAAAGTCCTCAGCCAAACTGTTGGCCACGCTCTACGTTGCTGCTCCAGCTGAGGGTTAGTATGGTTGAATTAGATTACAAACACAAAGGTTTATACATTGAACATATTAACATGATGTGTTAATTAATTAACAATATTGTTCAAGCAACAAGACATATTCATGTATTATGCTGTCTAACTCCTGACACTCCTATAACAGATACCTCAAAGAAAGGAGGCAAGAAGAAGGGAGGTTCCATGCAGACTGTGTCCTCTCAGTTCAGAGTGAGTGAGGTTTTTTTTTAATATAATTTGGGATAGTTTCATGCTGTAATTGTACTCTAATATTAGTGAGGATTTTAACTTTATTGTGAATAATATCTGAGAGTAACAATGCTTTATAACAACCTTACAGGAGAACTTGGGCAAGCTGATGACCAACTTGAGGAGCACCCACCCTCATTTTGTGCGTTGTCTGATCCCCAATGAGTCTAAGACTCCAGGTATAACATATTGTTTCATGGATTATTTCTCTGAAGTCATTATTACCTTAAACACAGAATACGTTCATTTGATTATTATTTCTACAAATAAGTTCCACAAAGTAAAAAGCTGACCCCAAATCTTTCATCCAGGTTTGATGGAGAACCACCTGGTCATCCACCAGCTGAGGTGTAACGGTGTGCTGGAGGGTATTAGGATTTGCACAAAGGGCTTCCCCAGCAGAATCATCTATGCTGACTTCAAGCAGAGGTAGTCTTACACACAAATGCAACAAAGATATGGTAGATGGATAAAAACATAGCAAATAATAAACACACTTTCTCCCTATTCAGATACAAGGTATTGAATGCCGGTGTAATCCCCGAAGGCCAGTTCATGGACAACAAGAAGGCTTCTGAGAAGTTGCTTGGGTCCATTGACATTAACCATGATGAGTACAAGTTTGGACACACCAAGGTAACATACCGTACACTATTGATGATGGGATCCTGGCAACTCATGTTTGTGACCTACAGAGGTTCTTAAATATCTAATTTATCTGGTAGACATTCAAAATCGAGTTTACATTTTTCTATAGCAATCCAACATTCTTAATAATTAACAACATGAGAAATGTACTGTATTATAAATATTTGATCCTAATGTTATACACAACCTTTGCTTTCTATTTAGATAGCAATGTGTTTTCACCAGAAGTGTTTATTTCAGTTTTGTATCATACTTGTGTCTCAGGTGTTCTTCAAAGCTGGTCTGCTTGGTGTCCTTGAGGAGATGAGAGATGAGAAGCTTGCTACTCTGGTAACCATGACTCAGGCTCTTGCTCGAGGATACCTGATGAGGAAGGAATTTACCAAGATGATGGAGAGGAGGTGAAATGGAAATGATGAAAGGACAAATATGGATTCAAGTATTTGCATTCAAATCATATAATCATACAATCATGCATAATCTGCATTGAGCTAAACTATCTATTTTTGTCCATGCCTCTCTTTTTCTGATAATTAGAGAGTCTGTCTTCACCATCCAGTACAACATCCGTTCGTTCATGAACGTGAAACATTGGCCATGGATGAAGGTCTACTACAAGATCAAGCCTCTCCTGCAGAGTGCTGAGACTGAGAAGGAGCTGGCCAACATGAAAGAAGACTATGAGAAGTGCAAAGTTGCTCTTGAAAAGTCTGAGGCTCGCAAGAAGGAGCTGGAGGAAAAGATGGTGTCCCTCCTGCAAGAGAAGAATGACTTGTCTCTCCAAGTTGCATCTGTGAGTGAGCCACGCACATACACAGGCACAAACACAGGCACACCACATTAAAGTCTAATTAACCTCTGTTATTCTCAGGAATCAGAGAATCTGAATGATGCTGAGGAGAGATGTGAGGGTTTGATCAAGAGCAAGATCCAGCTGGAGGCCAAACTCAAAGAGACAACTGAGAGGTTGGAGGATGAAGAGGAGATGAATGCTGAGCTGACTGCCAAGAAGAGGAAGCTGGAGGATGAGTGCTCTGAGCTGAAGAAGGACATTGATGATCTGGAGCTTACCCTGGCCAAAGTGGAGAAGGAGAAGCATGCCACAGAGAACAAGGTATCAACATCTGACCAATAACCGAGCAGTAGTTTGTTAAAAAACACCAAACAATAGCTTTAACTTGAGCTAACTTTGTCTTTGTCTACAGGTTAAAAACCTGACAGAGGAGATGGCATCTCAAGATGAGAGTGTTGCCAAGCTGACCAAGGAGAAGAAAGCCCTGCAAGAGGCCCATCAGCAGACACTGGATGACCTGCAGGCAGAGGAGGACAAAGTCAACACTCTGACCAAGGCCAAGACCAAGCTGGAACAGCAAGTTGATGACGTGAGTCAAGTTATGTTTTCTGTCTTTATATCCAACTTTGTCTCTAATGGTATTGAATTTAATCGGTTTTGGGATTCAGTATGACGTCTGACTACACTATAATAATATAAGGTGTTATGAATGAGCTGTTAACATCACAGCTTAAGTATGAGAAATGCATTTTGTCCTCCAGCTTGAAGGTTCTCTGGAGCAAGAGAAGAAGCTCCGTATGGACCTGGAGAGAGGCAAGAGAAAGCTGGAGGGAGACCTGAAACTGGCCCAGGAGTCCATCATGGACCTGGAGAACGACAAGCAGCAGTCTGATGAAAAGATCAAGAAGTAAGTATTGTAAAATCATTAGAGACTTTCTTGACATTATATGGATTTCATTCACTCCAGCAATCATTACAATCAATTTTGCCTTTCACATAATAATTTCGAAGTCCAATGTTCAAACCCATTCGTAGGTCAAAGCATTTACATTTTTTGTATTGATATTTCTCAACTTGGAGTAATGCAACAATGTAGACCTATGACACTGAGTTTTGTTTCTAAGTACACTAATCAGATTAATTATACTAATCTAGTTGGTGCCGAAAATGGCTGCCTAAGTAGGCTCTCCTAACAAAGTAAATTCCTTGTCTGTGCAAACTTTCATTGCGAATAAACACCAATTCTGATTCTGATAACATAGATTACTCAATTGAATATCTTAATCAATAGGCATAGAAAGGCTTTTGTTATGAAAAATTGTGGATGTGCTTTACAATGTAATTTCCACTCAATGACACAAAACCGAAAGCTGACATGGATTCATTTGTGCACAAAAGGAAGGACTTTGAGACCAGCCAGCTCCTCAGCAAGATTGAGGATGAGCAGTCTCTGGGTGCCCAGCTGCAGAAGAAGATCAAGGAGCTCCAGGTGTGTTGTAGTTACTAAACCCCAGACAAGTAATATTTCCTGTTTTGGGATGGATTATATTTTTCTTGCTTGTACTCAAAATCCATGTTGTCTATGAAGTCTTTTTCTGCTCATATGTAGGCCAGAATTTGAAGACTTTGATGCGAAACAAAGTTTTTTTTTCTATTGTAGGCTCGTATTGAAGAGCTGGAAGAGGAGATTGAGGCTGAGCGCGCTGCCAGGGCCAAGGTGGAGAAGCAGAGGGCCGATCTGTCCAGGGAACTCGAGGAGATCAGCGAGAGGCTGGAGGAGGCCGGAGGTGCCACAGCTGCTCAAATTGAGATGAACAAGAAGCGAGAGGCTGAGTTCCAGAAGCTGAGACGTGACCTGGAAGAGTCCACCCTGCAGCATGAGGCCACAGCCTCAGCCCTGAGGAAGAAGCAGGCTGACAGTGTGGCAGAGCTGGGAGAGCAGATCGACAACCTGCAGCGCGTCAAGCAGAAGCTGGAGAAAGAGAAAAGTGAGTTCAAGATGGAGATCGACGACCTCTCCTCCAACATGGAAGCAGTTGCTAAGGGCAAGGTATGAATCAAAGCACAAAGATATAAATGCATTTCAATCATTTGTCAATAGATTCATGTAGAGTGTAACATTGTGTTTGTTCCACAGGGCAATCTGGAGAAGATGTGCCGTACCCTTGAAGACCAGCTCAGTGAGATCAAGACCAAGAACGATGAGAATGTTCGCCAGCTCAACGACCTCGGTGGACAGAAAGCCAGACTCCTCACGGAAAATGGTAAAAAAAACTATAAAAAAACATGTTTGATACGTTCAAAACTCTACATGCAGAAATATGTTCCACAAGGTGTATATTGAAAATAACCTGGTATAATCAAGAAACAGGCCTAACAAATAGCTTTCTTAATTCCCCATAGGTGAGTTTGGTCGCCAGATGGAGGAGAAGGAGGCCCTGGTGTCCCAGCTGACCAGGGGAAAGCAGGCCTACACCCAGCAGATTGAGGAGCTCAAGAGGCTTGTGGAGGAGGAGGTCAAGGTAAAATAACTAAAGGAGCCCCATGTTGACCAACCATGACAGTTTTACAGTACAGAAGTTAGCAAATACATGTTTTGGTCACTTACTACATCACCCATGTCTCCTAATATTTTCCTCTCAGGCTAAGAACGCACTGGCCCATGGTGTCCAATCTGCCCGCCACGACTGTGATCTGCTGAGGGAACAGTTTGAGGAGGAACAGGAGGCCAAGGCAGAGCTGCAGCGCGGCATGTCCAAGGCTAACTCTGAGGTGGCTCAGTGGAGAACCAAGTACGAGACTGATGCCATCCAGAGGACAGAGGAGCTAGAGGAGGCCAAGTAAGTCCGAAAAAGTCCAAAAGATAGTCATTCATAGTACCCCAATATAACATTATTGTCAACCACTCCAAGCTTGCAATCAGTACAGAACATATTTGCGATGTCATGATTTGTGTCAACAGGAAGAAGCTGGCTCAACGTCTTCAGGAAGCTGAGGAGACAATTGAGGCCACCAACTCCAAGTGTGCCTCTCTAGAGAAGACCAAGCAGAGGCTCCAGGGAGAGGTGGAGGACCTCATGATTGATGTTGAGAGAGCCAATGCCCTGGCTGCCAATCTGGATAAGAAGCAGAGGAACTTTGACAAGGTGAAAAATGTTGTGCCAGTTCTAGGTTTTGGTGTAACTGTACGTGGAACAAGGGTATTAAGGTGTAATTGAATACATATATAAATAAATACATACATTGCAAGACTTATTTGAGATGTGCCTGCTTGCCTAGATGGACCTAAATCTGCAATTACGGCTTAAGAACTCTGTTGCTCATGTCCTTGTCATGTGCTTCTTCCTAGGTTCTTGCAGAGTGGAAGCAGAAGTTTGAGGAGGGCCAGGCTGAGCTGGAGGGAGCTCAGAAGGAGGCTCGTTCTCTCAGCACAGAGCTCTTCAAGATGAAGAACTCCTACGAGGAGGCTCTTGACCAGCTGGAGACTCTGAAGAGAGAGAACAAGAACTTGCAACGTGAGTTGCAAAGTTGTATGTGGTGCTCTTCCCCACCTCAAGTACATCTGATTATACATTTTGGAATGAAACTATGTTTTCTTTTTTCAAATGACAGAGGAGATCTCTGACCTGACCGAGCAGATCGGAGAGACTGGCAAGAGCATCCATGAGTTGGAGAAGGCCAAGAAGACAGTGGAGACAGAGAAGTCTGAGATCCAGACGGCTCTGGAGGAGGCTGAGGTACAAACTCTCCACAATTCCCAGAAAAGAATAAACCCTCTTGGAATAACCATAACTAAGATTGACATTTGAAAATATTTTCATTCATTCAGGGAACTCTGGAGCATGAGGAATCCAAGATTCTTCGTGTGCAGCTGGAGCTGAACCAGATCAAGGGTGAGGTGGACAGGAAGTTGGCAGAGAAGGATGAGGAGATGGAGCAGATCAAGAGGAACAGCCAGAGAGTGGCTGACTCCATGCAGAGCACCCTGGACTCTGAGGTGCGCAGCAGGAACGACGCCCTGAGGATCAAGAAGAAGATGGAGGGAGACCTGAATGAAATGGAGATCCAGCTGAGCCATGCTAACCGCCAGGCTGCTGAGTCCCAGAAGCAGCTGAGGAACGTTCAGGCGCAACTCAAGGTACCGTGAATGTTGGCAATAGTGATGCGTATACTGCAGTGAATTACATTAATAATTACTTCAGACCATTACTACAGATCTAGACTCAAAATAAGAAAATGGGGGCTCAAATGTCCATCTATCCATCCTTACAAAGAACATATATTTCCAGCACAAACAGTACTGCTGAAGCCATATAGAACAGTATAAGCCATACTGTACGCAACAGCATCTTCTCATTCCTCTCTACACTCTTCTGTGTTTCTAGGATGCCCAGTTGCACCTGGATGATGCCGTTCGTGCCTCAGAGGACATGAAGGAACAGGCTGCCATGGTGGAACGTAGAAACGGCCTGATGGTGGCTGAGATTGAAGAGCTGAGAGCGGGTCTGGAGCAGACAGAGAGAGGCCGCAAAGTGGCTGAGCAGGAGCTGGTGGACGCCAGCGAGAGAGTGGGACTGCTGCATTCCCAGGTGCGGACATATAAAGACACGTAGATAAATAACTTGCACAGGAAAGGTTTTGTTTTGCTATATCCATGTGTGCTCTCTTTCCAGAACACCAGCCTGTTGAACACCAAGAAGAAGCTTGAGGCTGACCTGGTCCAGGTGCAGGGAGAGGTGGACGACATTGTCCAGGAGGCCAGGAACGCTGAGGAGAAGGCCAAGAAGGCCATCACTGATGTGAGTTTGGATAACTAAGTATCCCAGCACAGTCAATATTGAGTCTGCTACTTTACCTGCACTGTCTTCAAGGGCACATCAACCAGTTCATGTAACCTGGTATGATATACTATGTGTGCGTACGGTTCCTCAGTTCAACCAAGTTGCATTCTGTTGCTGCAGGCGGCCATGATGGCAGAGGAGCTGAAGAAGGAGCAGGACACCAGCTCTCACCTTGAGAGGATGAAGAAGAACCTGGAGGTGACAGTCAAGGACCTGCAGCACCGTCTGGATGAGGCAGAGAACCTGGCCATGAAGGGCGGCAAGAAGCAGCTCCAGAAACTGGAGTCCAGGGTAAGTTTGCAAAAGTTGAAAATGAATCCCTGTTGCCTTGAGAAAGGTCAAATATTTGTAAGCCCCTTTTCCCCGGTTGTAATGCTGTTCAAAAGGACCTTTTAGCATGGGAGTGATGGACTCACCATGAGCTCCTGTTCTCCATGCAGGTGCGTGAGCTGGAGACTGAGGTGGAGGCTGAACAGAGGAGAGGTGTAGATGCAGTCAAGGGAGTCCGCAAATATGAGCGCAGAGTCAAGGAGCTGACATACCAGGTAACAACGCACAGTCAAAATCAGCATATGTTGATACAACAGTTCATGTTGACACATATCATTCTAATTGACCTTATTGTCTGCTTCAGACTGAGGAAGATAAGAAGAATGTAAACAGACTTCAGGACCTCGTGGACAAACTGCAGCTTAAAGTGAAGGCTTACAAGAGACAGGCTGAGGAGGCGGTAAGTCTAATGCTAATTTGACCCTTGCTTATGCAAAATAAAGGTTTCCTAGCTTTCAGTGTATACATATATATATATGGCTTTACCAATGGTATTGTTCTTGTCGAAATGATCACTGCAGCAAGCTCTTACAAAATTTGTAAGAAATCTTTTTCAAATTAATTTATCCCAGGAGGAACAGGCCAACTCCCACATGTCCAAGTTCAGGAAGGTCCAGCATGAGCTGGAGGAGGCTGAGGAGCGTGCCGACATCGCTGAATCTCAGGTCAACAAGCTCAGAACCAAGAGTCGTGATGCTGGAAAGGTAAAGATCTGTTGATGTCACACCAAGGGTTCAGACAAGAAAATATTGCATTACAGTGTTTCGTCAGACCATTTGTCAAATATAAATATAATTCAATAGAATAATTCCCTGTTTTTTTCTTTCTCACCATCAGGCAAAAGAAGCGGAATAGACATTAACCTGAACAAGACCCTGTGAATCATTGCTGTGTTTCATAAAATGTTTCACATCGTGGTATTTTGAGGATTTTTGAAAAATAAAAAAAAACATCTACAAAATGACATTGCTTGTGGGTTTGTTGTAGGAGGTAGAAATGTTGTCTAAGGTTGCACAGGTTTGTAAATATAAATTCAATGATATGGTCAATAAAGCATATCTTATCATAGTATTTATAAGAAAGTGAGATTGTTAGAGCTACTGCGGTCTGTTTAAAGGTGCTATAGCTGAAAGCTAAGTCTAAAGATTTTTGTTTCAGTAAAAGATGTTTGAAAAAGTGGGTCCATTAGTGACTGCAAGGGATACAAAATATACTGATGAAATAATTAAAATTCATTTAATATGCATCTGAAAAATGTGAGCCTAACACTGCCCATTTCCATACTTAGACAAGAAAAGTCTGCTCTCTTGGCATTTGATATTCATTCGATATTACATCTGGACACTGGCCATTCATTTGATACTATATCTGGACAAAATGTCAGCCTTCTGAGGTACGTTGTGTTACCTCTGTAGGAGAGTGAGCTGCAGGCCTCAGCTGCTCACTGGTGGATTGCTTAGGTGTTACTTGTTAGTTGTTCGAAGTGTCTGCGGCATGGGAGGGAGTCCGGTGGGTCGGCATCCTGAAGATCGAGGTCTGCAGGGTTGACCTGTCGTGGTGGTGGCTCAGCGACAGGAAGGATATGACGGCAATTTCTCCTGTAGGTCCCTCCATCGGACTCGATGATGTCAGGGTTTTTCCTGCATAGAAGAAATGTGGGCGTGCGCCTAAGCCGTTTTCCTGAGCGCCTGTGACAAATCCCGAGCGCTTAATTTAAAAAAAAAGTCTGCGATGAAAAAAAACAAACAAACACGTTCATTACGCGTGCAATGTTTGTCAGCGAATATGTTCTCAATAGTAGGCAATGTTTCCCACACATAGACTAATTTGTGGCGGTGCGCCACAGAATCAACACCGGCCGCCACACATTGCGTTTCGTAAAACATTTTTTTTATCGCTATTTAGGTTAAAACACGCAGTGTATTCGTTCAGCTGCATTTCCTTTCCCCTGCTCTCCCTCCGTCTCTCTGTTAATGATGCGTCTTTCCCACATATGCACACAGTCACAACATCAGCACACGTTAGCAACAATGCATACAGTACATATGCCGTTCTAGTAAGACCGACAGCTATATCAGCGAGCCTTCAGCATTAGTGTCGTAGCTAAAAGTCGAGGAAAGTTGCGACCATGGAGCCGACCAGTTAAATAGTTGTTTAGCACTAGCGTTGCTACAAAATGATATGTTAGTTGTTGTTCATTTGTGAAGGTGTGAATCATTTTGGATTAATATTTAATGTAACAAATTATTAACAAATTAACTGTGTAACGAATTATTAACGAAGGAATTATTACGACCCCCCCCCCCCGGTCTGACAACCCCCACCCCTCCCCGCCACAATTAGATTTCTAATCTGTGGGAAACACTGGTAGGCCTGTTTCAAGTAGGCTACAGCCGAACCCTCGTTCTGTTTTGATCAATAGTAGTGTAGTTGATAATTGTGTCTTCTTGTCTGATCAATACGCAACTGTGAGGTGCGCGAATGGACAGAGCGGCCAGTAAACTGTCGTTCCGCCAGCCCGACGTGCACAAATACACCTGTACAAATGCAAACGAAATTTCTACTCAAAATGCTGACAAAAGTTTGACAAACGATTTCCAATGTAATGTTAAGTAAAGAGGTTAACCTTGATAATCTTTGAACCATACATGATAACACCATGGGGCTTGGATTATTGTCAATCTATTAGCCTAAACCTCTAGTATGTATTTTAATCTAAAGTGGAAGCAAAATGATTTTCTCAAGCATAGCCTCCATTATTTATGAAATGGTAAAAAAAAAAAAACACACACGGTAACACACTGTTCTTCTTTCTTTTTTTTGAGCATCAAAGACTCATTTTTGACCCAGGAAAATCCCTGGGTGTAGGAGCATGGTTCCTTGCACCTTCCTTTCACAGTGCCCAGACGGTCGTGTCACTTGATGGTCTGCATCATGACGACTTCTGCGAGCGGCTGTAGTGGGCGGCTTGTCGCATCGTAGTTCCGCTTTTGGTTTAGTCTTTTATTCTGGATATGGGCAGTGGCCTGCTTTGTGTTTTTCGGGGCTGGCTCTAACAGTCTAGTGCTGACAGGAAGAGCTGAGCGCGTCTGTCGTGACATCAGACGTTCTGCGGGTGAGCCTAATGCTTGGTCACAGGGAATATTTTTGATGTTCCGCAGACTGTGGAAGATGTCGGTCCCATATCTGTGAGATTTCTCCATCAGTTGTTTGGCACTGCGGACCGCCCTTTCTGGCAATCTGTTAGACTGTGGATACTCCGGGCTGCTGGTAACATGGATAAAGTCCCACTGCTTGGTGAAATCTTTGAAACGTTGGCTTGTGTATTGCCTCGCATTGTCTGTGATGAGGGTGTGAGGCGTACCGTGAACAGAAAAGTGTCTTTTCAGCTTTGTGATCACAGCTGCTGAAGTTGCGTCAAGGAGGAGATCCATTTCATACCATCCTGAGAACGAGTCTACCAGCACCTGGTATTGTTGTCCGTGCCACTGAAATATATCGGTAGCCACTGTGGACCATGGCAAGACTGGAACTGAATGTGGTTGTAGAGGTTCCTTCTGCTGGTGTGGTCTGGTGCTATTGCAGACGGAGCACGACAGCAGCTCCTCTGCAATGTTGTTCATTGTCGCCAAAAGAATGTACTCCTAGCTCTGCGCTTGGTTGACTCTAAACCTGGGTGACCACTGTGTATGATGTTGATGTATTCTCTGTGTAGAAAACGAGGAATAACTGTTCTGTGGCCCTTAACAACTATCCCATCCTCCACTACCAACGTGTCTCTGTGAGGGGCGAGTACGGACGAAGGGAAGGGTGGACGCTGTGTTCTTTGCCAGGCCATCCGCGGTGGATGACGGTGCTGAGAGTCTGTAACACTTGATCCTGTGCTGTGTGGGTCCAGAGCTCCTCTAGTCTGTTAGTTGAGATGTAGCTAACAGACATCACCTCAAACTTGTCGTCTGGAGCTGGGATAGTCTCATTTGGAGCTCGTGATAGGGTAATCAGCTAGGTACATACCTTGTTTGTGAGCATGCGAGACCATAGGCAACTGGTCTCCCATCCTGTAGACATGCAGCAGCAAGACCATAACATGACGCATCACAGGTCAGTGTGACTGGTTTTCTAACGTCGTAGTAGGACTACGCAGGATTTGAGATGGTCAAATGCCTGCTGATGCTGTGGAAACCAACACCACGCAGCATCTTTGTGTGTGAGCTGTCTCAGAGGTGCTGCAATATCGCTGAGGTTTGGGATAAACTTCCAAAGGTAATTCACCATGCCAAAGAATCGCTGCATGGCTGGAAAATCCTAACAGACTGGAATGTTTGTGATTGCCACTTTTTTGGCGGGGTCGGCTTTGAGGCCCTCCTTTGTGAATATGTGACCCACATAACAGACCTGGTCCAGGCAGAACTTGCAAATGAGAGGGTTAAGCCTGAGGTTTATCTTTCGAGCCCGGTCAAGCACAGTTTTTTAGGTTGGCATCATGTTCTGCGGCATCACAGCCCACTATGATGATGTCATTAACTGTGATAGCACACGAATACCCTGCAAATAGCTGTTGACAGCTGGAAACACCTCGCTTGCTGAGCTTATGCCGAATGGCATGCGGAGGAATCTGTAGCGCCCGAAAGGTGTACTGAATGTGGTCAGCATTGATGATTTGTGGTCAATCTGTATTTGCCAGAATGACCTATTTGCATCTAGCACAGAGAACACTATAGCACCTGACATCTGGGCAGCCACTTCCTCGACGCTGCGCATTGGATAGTGAGGTCTCTTCAGGGCTGTGTTGAGTTGCTTTCGGACTGATGCACAGCCTGATTTCCTGTTTGTCCTTTTTGTGTGCTGCAACCATGGACGAAACCAAGTCTGTAGGTTCAGAAACTGTGGTTATGACACCTTTGTTCTGCATGCTGTTGAGCTCAGCTTTGACTCGTGCTTGCATTGGCACAAGGGATGCGGTGTGCTGGACGAACTACTGGTTGTACAGCTGGATCCAGTGTCATGGAGTATGTGATAGGGAGTTCTCCAAGCTCGTCACTGAACACGTCTTTGTATTGTACATGGATCTGTTTGGTGAAATCAGCATTGCTCTCGGTGCTGACCTGATGTACGTATGGGTTCACTGTGACAATTCCGAAGAGCACAAACGCACGAAATCCCAATAGTGGCACTACATCTCTGTCCACTAAGAAAAAAGGTAATGTGTGTTGCTGGTTGCTGTCCCTCTAAACAACTAGGCAGTGTGACTATGCCTTTAGTCTCTATTTTGCTTCCTTCATAAGCTACTAGGCTGATATCTATACTGTGTACACTGGTTGTTTGCCATTAGCCAGCTGTCGGAAAGTGTCTTTTGACATTACATTGCACTTTGCACCTGTTACTAACCTTCATCTCAATTGGCCGGTCATGTACATGCAGTGTAACTAATCCTTCATCTTCTCCCCGTTTGAGGATTGATAGTTTCCACTTTGACACCAGCCACAGCACTTTTTGTACTGATTGAATTTTCTACAGATATGGCACTGCTGCCCGAAAGCAGGACACATGTCTGTCTGGGCGGCATGGCTGCCTACACAGTTACTGCAGTTTGTAATAGATTTTGCTTCACGTTGGCCTGCTTGAGGTTTCAGTCTTGACCTGTAGTGCCATCCACTGGAGTTTGGCTGAATTGCGTCAACAGTGGTGGCAAATTATTTTCTATTAATTAGTGCATCCGCTAGCACAACAACTATCCGGCATTATGCCTAAACAAAAGCAGCAGCCTCTACGTAAGTGTATGACTTTATAATGGGTGGCGGGCAGCAGAAAATCTTTTTTTGCCCTCCAGGAGGGCGTGTCCCTTGGAACGTGACGTCACGTGAAAACTATGAATTCTGATGGCCATAAGAGCGTCACAGGCAATTAGCCTGGAAATAGACGAAAGCACAGATGTGTCAGTGTCCAGGCAGCTCCATCTGCATGTCAGGTACGCATTTATTTTCTTTGTCAGATTTACATATTGGTCCCTGTTGAAGAACTGTGGATAGTAAATCCTTTTCTCAAAAATACATGGATATAGAGGGAAAAATATTTAATCAATTTCTGGATCTTGTCACTGTTCCGGATGGAAAAGCTGACACCATTGTGTAAGCCGTTAAAAAAGTGCTATTAGACAAAGGTATCCCAAAAGAGAGGCTGTATGGGCTCAGGACTGATGGGGCAGCCATAATGACAGGTAATTATATGAAACCATGTGAGAGTATCTTGGCGGTTGAATCCCTAAATATTGTGACTAAATGTGTTTTTTTTTATCTGGGGCGTGTAAATGGGGTTGAAAAGCAGCTAACAGACAGCTTTCCCAAACTTGTGACCATGGCCTGTGCTGCCCACAGACTGGCCCTTGCCTGCAAAGACTCATCAAATAATGTGAAATACATGGCCACTTTCAGGAACCCCCTGCAGGACCTCTACTTGTATTTCAGAAATAGTGCAAATCGTACTGCCACTCTCAAGGCTGCATCCATCACCCTGGGTGTCAGTGACTTAAAGCTAAAGGTAATAGTATTCGGATACTCATAGCTATCTTCTGTCTATTCATAACTAATCATTATTGCATATAACATCTACAGGAAGTGAAGGACACACGCTGGCTCTCACAGCACAAGGCCATTGAGACCCTACAGAGGAACCTGAGTGTCGTCCTTGGAACAGAGGAGGCAGAGGTGCGCAAATGTCCTGGGGCAAAGGGACTCTACACATTCTGTGCTACATACAGATTTGTGGCTGCCGTGTACCTCCAGGTCGATGTTTTTGTCCCACCTCGCCTGCCTGTTTAAAGTCTTCTAAAAAGCACATGTACATTTTTTACATATCAAAGAGCAGGTATGATGCAAATGTGCACAATCGAATTCAAATCTGCTTGATGTGACACATTGACATTATTGTTTGCATGTGCTAAATGACAGGAAATATTTTTTTTTAATTAAGGTTTCTGTGACAATCCAGACTCTTAGAAATATATAAGAGGCTGGACAAACTCCACTCCCTGGATCCTTATTTTCTCGCCTCCATCAGGACCTTGATGATCCCCAAGGACTTGAAGCCTGCAACATACAGCACGAGGAGGAGAGGGATGGGAAAGGACGAGAGGTCCAAGATGAGTCAAGGGAGGGGCAGTGGGCCAGATTCCAGCAAGAGGTAAATTATAATGTGCTTAGTGCATGAGAGGTACAGCACTGAACATACTCTCTGGTTTGGCCATTGATGCCTATTATCAAAACTGAGTGTAGGCTCTTCCTAAAAAGATGCCGATCTTGTCATTGTAGGTCATTCACCCTTACATATTTGGCCTGGAAACAAATCTGGAGAAGATATTCCATAATCTGGACATCCTTGGAGCCTTCCATGTCTTGGGGCCACAATCAGCTGCTGTAACAGACGACACAATGAACATCTCTCATCACTACTGCAGACTCTTTCCAGGAAATGTTGCCCTCAACATGAGAAGGAAGTCATTCAGGAGTGGCTCTCGTTCAAAAACCATGTCCTTACTGGGATATTCAAGGTGAGTGAGTGAATTGACCAGACAAACCCTTATCTTTCAAGAACAAGAACCAGGAGGAGCTCTTGAGTTTACTGGCAAGTGAGTTGAGTGGGCCAACCTCTACCCCTGCCTGAGCCTTCTTGCAAGCATTGCTCTGGTTACCCCTGTTTGTTCTGTAAACTGCAAATGGGATTTCTCAACAATGAACAGGGTAAATAGCTATACATTGAAATGACCAATGTCTTTGTATTGGTGCATTTTGTATTGATAATAATTAGCATTTTGCTTTATCTTCAGGTGAAAACAGGCCTTAGGAACCAACTTCAAGGAGAACACCTGGCAGCTTGCCAGGATCTCCATCAATGGACAATCTCCTGAGGCCTCCCCTTATAATAGGGCATTAAAACCTTTTTTTTAGCAAGCCCCGCAAAATCCGTTGCTCTGACAAAAGTTGCACGTTGCGCAAGTAGGCTGTAACAAAAAGTAGTATAGGGTGTGAAATGTGTACTAAAGCTAAGGGAGTTGTATATAGTTTGAATTGTATATAGGTCTATCTTGTGATGTGTTTTTTTGTATGACGTTTGTACAGGCGTGAATCCTAGTTTTGTATTTACTCCATTAAAGTTCTGTGTTACAAATTAATGTTGAACGAGTTATTCCAGTTCAGAGATCAGCCCCCCTCCCTCCGGTCAGCTCCCACACATTGAGGTTGGATCTGTGGGAAACATAGCCTGGCTGCCAGCCCAACTTAGCCCCGCCCACAAAATTGGGTCGGGAAGTTGGGTCTGGGGAAGCTCGGTTGGGGGAAAACTATGTCCAAACAGGAGCTGATCGGACCAATGACATTTTCAGGGCGGGCTTTATACGATGATGGAAAGATGATCAACAGTAACGTAATCAACCACGTCACCAAAGAGCGCTTGGGTTGAATTTGTTTTCAACAAACAACATATTACGTTGCTCTGATTGGTTGTAGGTCTATCCAATTGAACGAAGAGGCATTTGTTTTATGAGTTCGGTTGAAACAAGCCCCATACTCACAGCCCAACGGAGAGTTCTCAGACTCATATTCTGACTAGAATTATGAGTATGACAACGTCAGGCTATGGGAAACACTGATGTAACACTTATTTAGAGGTGGTGGTTCTCTGCTTTGTATCTGTCCCTAAACTGCTGGTTGAGGGTGGTTGATCGGGGCTTGGTACTGTTGTGTGGTCTACAAACCTGCTGAGGTTGATGTGTGCCTGAACTGCTTGGAGATGGTTGCTCATCATCTGTATCTTCCTCTTGGCCTCCTTGTACGTATTTCAGACTTTGATCCTGCATTAATACAGGATCAGTATGGAAAGAGACAAAATATGCAAATAAAGAATCTTATCCCTATTTTTTTTTTTTTTTACTGAACTGAAAGCATGCAGCCAAGGAGCTCTCCACCTTTATTATTTATTAAAAACGATTTGATAAACCAAATATAAAAACATTATAGAAAGTAAAGTAACAGCTAAATGGCGTCAGTTACTTGCAAAATGCATAGATAATGTTTAACAGTAAATCTAAACTTAGCTTGCACTTGTTCACATATTTCAGTTTGCTAACATTAGTCTACAAAATTGGTAAGAAAAAGGATCATCTGGATCTCTTATTGAAGTGGGAAGTTGTCAGATACCCAGTAGATGATATATAGGATATAAAATCAGATCGAGGTCGACATCTGACAGTTTGATTAACTACCCGCTAGGCTAACTAGACTATCTTTCGACCGTCGTTTTGTAGCTCTATTGCAAATTTGACACTGTCTTATAGCTGGCTAGCTACATACGTCTTTAACGGTGTATTTAAATATGAATATGTTCACGTAGGGGGCTGTAATTTGGTATAGAGACAATATAAGATGTATCGATATCGGAGAGTTACTTACTTTTTTGCTGCAGCAAACCGTCTTCTGAAAATTAACGGAAAAAACGTTCTCATCTCGAGGGTGGACGATAATGGGGCCCCGAACGTTGGAGATTTAGAGTTGACGAATGGGGCCCCTTACACTAGCAATAACGTCAGCTAACCTTGTTCGAAGTGTATGCATAGGCCATTACATTAGCAGCTCATTACCCGTACTTAAGAATGATTAAACATGACTTACCTGCAAGTGATGCATGGCCATCATCTAGCAGTTTCTTCTTCTTTCTCTGCTCCTGACTCCGGCTGTCTTTTCGAGGACATTCCTAAAAAAGTTGACTTTTAGCCTACTGTCAAACTTCATCAGGCGGGGGAGGGTGGAGGGCACCATCGATACTTTCTTGAGCAATTAAATTGTTCTTCCTGTTTTGTGATATACATGCCTAAAAAGTGCCTAATATTTATATATTGAAATAATATCGGCATTATAATTATTATGACTATGATGATTTTTCATTAGGATATTTTTGGTGCCCCCTCAGCACTTGGTGCCCTACGCACAGCGCCTTATGCGCGTGGTGGGAGCAGCGGCAGTTGAACCAGAGAATGTCTAATATCCTTAAACAGACTCTGGTTGAGCTACCGTTTCCAAATACCGACGGAACCAGGCTCAAAAGATCAATCTCCAATAATAATATTTGCTATTATTTCTTAGTTTGAGCACTGTGATTATCTTTATCATCGTTTTCTCTTTTTCCTTTCACGAAATTGAACATAAATCAAGCTTTTCGCAGGAAACTTGTGTTTCACTTCCTAGGGTTTTCCCCCGCTCTTTAAGGGCGACCATCAATATCTATGTGTCATTAAATTGGCCCAAACCACCAAACCATCTCAATCTGATTCCACAGTTAATTCCACAGTCTTGTTTAGACTATTTTTTTTTAAATAACCCATTAGTTACCCTAGGTTACGTTCTGGACACTGGGCATTCATTAGGATTCCTCCATCAGGAGGAGACCTATTGTTTTTATATTTCTGTTTACTTTGGTCCATCACTCTCTCATCTACCAGCAACCTGCAGTATTTGTTGGCTGCAGAGGGCAGTATAGCTCTTCCTGACGTGGAAGTGGAAACAAGTGTGATGAATATTGATGGTGAGAGACAGTGGGAGAAAGATTGAGAAAGAAAGAAAGAAAGAATGAGAACGATAAAAATTGATTTAGAATAGAGTTAAAATCATTGCAAAGTCAAATGTGAGGAAGCTGTGAGACCATTTTTGCATTGACCAAAAGTGAGGCTTTCCTGATCCTAATTACTGTGGAATTTTGGCACTGATACACAGGATGTAGCAGGCCACAGTCACTGTGTAGCAGTCACTGGAGACATCACACACTAATAAAGATCTAAAAAGACATATTAACACATTTGGTGGAGTCGGTGCAGTATTTGTGGTTGGAAATGGTGACATGGATCATGGAAAGTTCTGTTTTCTCACCTGAGCTTTCAGCAGCGTGGATTTATCAACTGTTGAAAGATATACTGGCCTGGATTAGCAGGAAGGGATGCCATACATGGAAGGTGAGGTCCCTAACCATATGCCACACTTTCTGCATACACACACGTGCACACAAACACGCACAAACACACAACTCTCTTGGGACACAAAACCAAGAGTGTGAAGAAAAACAGGATTCCATTGCTCAGTAAAGCCAAAATAGAGGTGCTGACTGTTTCCTCTGTGGACTCCCAAAGGGCACGTTATCAACGGAGTGTTATGAGATAACAACTGGCATTGTTTATTCAGGAGGTTGGCTCAGCTGACTTTGAATGATAAGAAACTCATATTAATACTCGGTGGATGCAGATTTGATGTGCCAATCAGGATTAAAGGTCACGGTTTATGACGCTAAGACAAATAATGCTTCATAGGGATTTGTAAACGTGGAGAGTTTTGGACCCACAGAACACTTACAACTTCTCTCAGCTCAACTTGAAGCTCAGAGACACCTCAACTAATCTGATCCAATTATATACACACTTACACACACACACACAAACAAACAAACACAAGCTCGTACTCAAACACACCAGGGACCAAAGAACCTACACTTTGCCTATATGTATTTTCATCAAATGCCGAAACAAAATCATCAAAGATCATGAGACGAACATGATGCTATTCTCTGAGACCACATCAAAAGGGATGTAAACAGAGCTTTAGTTGTGGGTATACTCCTGCTGGATGATGGCTAAGTGCAAGGTCTGCACCAGAGGCAGATCCAGTGGTTTCTCTCAACATCTGTTCCACAGTAAGTCATATCCGTGTTAACTTCCCCGGTGAAAACAGTTCCCTGGGTTGACGTTTATTTGTCTCGTATCGTTGATGTTCACCCTCCCCCACCCATCTTTCAACCACAGAGGGCTGTTGGCTCAGCTGAGCTAGGAATCATGGGAAAATAGTCCTCCAAGAAACCTTTTGTTATCTTTGGAGGTCTGTTGGGCTTGGCCCGGACAGTACATTTATGTTGGGACTACCTTAAAGGATTGACTGTCAAATCAACTTGATCTATATTTATGCAAAGTGATGAACCTAACCACAGAGATAAATCCCTCAATCTTATTTAGTTTCGTCCCTAAATATCTTAGAACAGCGATGGGGTTTCGACACAGGATGTGGACCTGCATCCAGGTTGCATGTGTTGAAGGAGGCTTTTTCATAACAAAGGATTGTTCGCACTTCAGGTGGGCAGATGTAGCTATGAACTAGGTTAACAAAACAAATCTCACAATAGCATCCATGGCTCTCAAGGGGGCCAAACAAAAAAGATCACAGGAATTCTTGCAGCCACCAGCGGATTTTTTTGGGGGGGGCAGGATGGGGGGAGTGGGTCAGGGTGGGGGGGAGTGGGTCAGGGTGGTGGTGGGGTGGGGGGGTCAGGGTGTGGTTCTGGAGGTCAGACACCCCCCCCCCTTCCTCTTCCTTCCACTGGGAGGGGTCCACAGAGTCCTAACAGCAGGAAAGGACTGAAGGTCGGTGCACAGCCTTGTCCTCTTCCTACACCATTAATCTCTGACACCCGCACACAATTAGGTTCTCTGTCTCACACATACACACGCCAACAAACACATAATAAAAAAGAGAAGTGGATCCTGCCAGAAGAGAGAAGATAATCAAACAAGACAGTCGATCTACAGAGTTGGTCTGCACACACAAAATGGCACTCCTTATCACTGAGCCTTCGTAAAACAATCAAACCTCCAAGACAAAACACTTTCTTGAGATCAAGGATTTATACAGTCCAAGGCTTAAAAACAGGAGGATACAGGCACCTCCTCTTCATTTTCAGGAAACCCGTAATGTTTTTTATAATAAATCATCTGGTCCATCCCTAAACTTTGACATCCCTCCACGCGCTATCTGAAAAGACTAGTGGATGCATGCAATCACCAGATTATTGATGGACTAAATGAAGGAGGCGCCGACTCACTGAGGCCATTAAGCAGGAGAGGAGAGACTTAATGTTTCCTCTGTGTGCGGATGTGCCAGTCCTGAGACAAGGCTAATTAAATCCTCCTCTTCTATTATCTACTTTTTTTTGCCTTCATTAAGAGGGCTGATTAAGAGTCTCGACAGAGGTTGTCTCCTCACATACTCACCCTCAGTATAATCTGACTGTGTTACGCCCCTCGCTACAACCTTCTGCTGCTAGAAAGACCCATGAACCATAACCATGGAGTTGAAGGTCCTCCACATACTATCAGTGCACAATGTCGATAAGCTGGGACTCCTTGGTCCTGTCTGTCCAGGTCGGAGGAAGAAGAGAAGGAAATCAGCGGACAGTAGGACCCTGAAGGACAGATGCCGTAGCGGCACTGCAGGTCTCGCTTCAAACAAAGAGTGCGCTATGATGTAAACTGAGGTCATGTCTTGGCCAAGCACACCTCATTGGTTGCTTGCAGACACCGCTGCTTGCTTGGTGATTGAATGATCACCAACACACCATGTGGCGATGTGCCATGCACCATCCCTGGGGCTGTGGTGTGTGTGTGTGTGTGTCTTTCTGCAGCTGTGGTGATTGTGTGTGTATGTTCTGTATTCGTGGGGTTGTGGTGTGTGTGTGTATCACTGCGTATCAGTGTATTATGGGTGTGTGGGTTTGGGTGTGTTGGCATAGCTGCTGCATACCAATGGCATTAAGAAGTGTATATATTCCTCATCACGCTCGATCTGGAGCAATAAGTATGTTACGGTTGCCAGACATGATGGTTCCATACCCCTGGGGATACAGATCATTAGGTTTGGTGATATGGCAACCTACAGGGTCACATCCTGTCCATAAAAATGCTCGAAATAACCGCCCTCGCAAAGCAAGGCATCACTTTGCACACACACACACTTCAGCTGGATAAGGTTGGGTGTTTTAAGCAGCGCCATTGTGATTTAGTACATTCATAAACAATCTACTTTTCTACCTCATTTACTGAAAACCACAGAGGCAAACAGCGCACCAAGCTGTTTATCACACATACGGTGTTTCAGTGATCCAACCTGCGCATGCCCCCCTCAGGGAGCCCAGTCCTCCCTGAGGGGGGCATGCGCAGGTTGGATCACTGAATCAGGCCTCAGTCTTTATGTGTTCTGATGGGGCTCCATTAACCATGAAGGTTATTAGCCCATGGCGGTTCTATATGGGGCCAGGTCTACCAGAACTGAAATACCAAGCCGCAATGACCCACACGTAGGAAATTACATCCTATTAAACCAGCCTCACACATGACTGTCAAACGCATCTGTCCTCATGGCCTTTTTAATGACATCTATTCGTCTTCTAGGGCTTGTGCAGATCAGAGGCTTGGCATGTCTTGACAAAATGCACTATGCTTACGGCATCATCTCTGTTACCATACTGCACACCTATGGACCCTTGCACAATAAATCAACGAGATTCTCATTTAATCATAAATGGAATTCTTTATTCAAAAGAACGGGCATGGAAAGTTTACGAATGGCACAAGGTAGCCTGTGTATGCTGGATACAAATGGGAGCTCATGCAGGAATTCGTTCCTCTTTTGAACATGCAGAGGACGGTAGATTGTGTCTCAGTCTCAGGTACAACACTGTTCCCATTGCAGCCAGCCAGACAACAGTAGTGCACACTCCAGCCAGGACCACAAGCAGCAAGGACATTCCTAGATTAGAAAGGTGTTGCAAAGGGTAGTGACCGATTAGAACATTTGGAAATGCATTCCTTGCATACATTTTCAACAGTCTGTTATTGACATACGTTTCTTTGCTTATACCTTCAGCAAAATACAAAAAAAAATGTTTACAACTGAAGGTGGCATTTCCAATTGCAGCAGAAGAATTCTCATAATCCAGGCATCAAGTTAGCAAACCTACATGACTGCAGTCACGGTATTGAGCACAGTTATCAAGGCAGTGGAGAAGGTCTCACCTTCTGAAGCTTGGTCCTCCACTACCTGCAACTCTGCCTGCTCAGCAGGAAACTCTGGAAGACCCTCCTCCTGGACCC
The DNA here is from genome assembly GCF_021917145.1 of Hypomesus transpacificus. Classification (NCBI taxonomy): domain Eukaryota; kingdom Metazoa; phylum Chordata; class Actinopteri; order Osmeriformes; family Osmeridae; genus Hypomesus; species Hypomesus transpacificus. Next base: position 171,835 of record NW_025813769.1, read on the forward strand.
TGCTCTGGATCAAGATGGGTCCTAGGACTTCATCCCTTTCCCACAGATTCTCTGGAGGACAACAAGGCATTAATGATAACCACACTTCAAGACCATGGACTCCAAAACTGCTTTCCTCATCCATCTGGCAAGGTGTTCCCTACTTGTGTCTGAGGTCAGACTCCTCTTCTTCCTCATCTGGCTATCACAGGTCTTCGCACAGCAGTCGCACACATCGGACGAGCCCTCTGATGGTCTCCACCTGCGCGGAGGCAGAGGGAATCCTCGTTAGCGCAGCGAACCTCGGGGAAGGCTCGGTTGATATTCAGAAACGATAACCTACGCGTCTGGACAAACCTGACAGCACGCGAGTCAAAGGAGCAGGCCTTGTTTTCAGAGTCGATGGGGATGAAGGCGGATCTTGCTTTCAGGTGACAGGTGATATAGATCTGGGAAAAATGGGACAATAAAACAAAATATGTTGGGATAAGGCAAGCCTTGAGCACCAGTCAAGAGTACAATGGTTGAAGCAGAGTTGTTCCGGCTCATTCTACTCACTGAACTCCTGTCATCCAGGTGGAACTTAAAGGCTTCAAGCGCCAGCTGAATTCTTTCAGGGCTGGTAGTCTGTAAAAAGTGGGACTTGGACCCTGTCATATCACCGTCCATTAGACACCTGGAGGCAAGAATCAAAGGAGCTGTTTGATAGTCAACATGCAGGTTGGCGGGTAATGTTCTCCTGTACTACACAGGCTCACCCATGGTTCTGAATGAAGGAGTATCTGGGTTCAGAGTTCACATCCGGGGACAGTGTGGCCACACAGTGGTCTATGAATATTCTGAGGGGGGCGTGATTGTACCGATGAACGGACGCCTCTATGTTGATGAAATCACCCAGGAAGTAGTGACCTGACGACCTCCTAGCTTGCCAGTCATCTAAAAAAATACAATATTTAAAGACTCAAGTGGAGGCAAACAATTCAACTGAAGTGAAGTTTGACAACAAGTTTACTGTTCTGTTCAACCTTGTTTGTAGCTGGGGAAAGTAAAGGTTTCAGTGTCTCTAGAAACTTCTGTGTCCTGAGTCTGGACTTACCAGTCATGAAGTGGAGTGAGAAAAGCAGCTGTTGCTCCACTACTGTGGAGGCAACCAAGGGGATCCAGGTGGGATCCAGGCCTTTGCTGCTCACATTGAGATGCCTGGATTGGAAGACAAGTAGCCTGTGTTTTAGATTCATACCTGAGCAGTTAGTATTGACATCACATATCGCAAGTTACAGTTCACGCGAGTCAGAACCTTCTCACCTTTGATAATAGCATTGAATGCTGACCTTGGCGCTGTTGCCCCTAACAATGGAGGTATCTTTGATGGGCGTTGGAACGTAGGCCAGTCTGAAGGTGTAAACCAGAACATCCTCAAAGACCTGAGGGAACAAAAACAACATACATTCAGTCTCTTCCTCGACCACAAACATGTTCAACCCCCACATCCTCACAACAAGCCGTCTTCACACCATCAGCGAGCTGTCGCATCCTTGCAGCTCCGTCTCAAAGAGCATCATCTTCTTCTCCTGGTCGAAGGCTTTCAGAGGGCAGCCCCCCAGGGTCAGGTCAGCAGGGTCGATCAGCTGACCGGTCCCCAGGAAGTCCTGCTGGGCCGCCACCCGCACCAGGGCCTCCCCACAATCCACCCTCACGCTGTGGGCTGGCACCGGCCCCGGCTCTTCTGCCGTTGGTGGCATGTGGAGTTTGACTGGAACTGTTGTGGCCCAGTGCGACTCAAAAGCTGCCTGCTTTCTATCATAGTTTGATCCCACACGTATGTAGGAGAGGAACAAAACCAGCTCAACAAGGTAAACTTCAACCCACATCTCCTCAACTCGTGTCTTTTGTGTTCTCAGAAACACTTCAGGTTTTACTTTGGATAGAACACCCTTAGCGCGAAAGCTGCTATTTATGAGTGACTGATTATAACCCAGCCCTGCAGTTGAACACCTGTGGAGGATTGGTGTAATTAGCGCTTCCACTTCCCTTGTCTTTCACCTGGTCAGATTCAGGTAATTACAACTCAAAGTGCATGCAAAATGTAGGAGGGGATTGGTACCAAACAAACATATTTAATTCACAAGATTTGGTTGGAAGTGAATGAAGCCTGAATAAAGGGGGAAATGAAAAATAAATAAAAACGAAATGTAAAACATTCCAAATGGTGGGGTTGTTTTCATCCAATGAATAAATAGTCTGCTGCAGCTCAAACTGTCATAAAGAAAAGAAAAGTTGCCCCCTGAAATAAATTAAAAGGCTTTGCTTGACAGTAAGTGCCATTTCTTGTTCTCATGAGGAAAAGCCGATGTTCCCCTGGGATGTTAAAAATCACACTTCTACACTGAAGGTCTAAAATGGCTTGGGTTACTGAAACACTCATTAGGATTGGAGCAGGGTGAAGTTTAGAAAAAGCTCATTGAGGTGATGTTTGATTGTTCCCAGTGTGACATCGGAAATGTCAGCAGTGAATGTGTGTGTGTGAGTGAGTGTGTGTGAGTGTGTGTGTGTGAGTGACAGTGAACAGGATCTGGGACCTCTGAGTTGTCAGCAGTTCTGCCAGTCACACCTGTGACCCAGGGAAACCAAACCACAACAACAGGAACTGGGCCCCTGTTCTGCATGGGTGGATTCCACTCTGAAAATGCCCCCTTGTCCTCAGTGATACCTACAGATCTCTGGACTCAGAAATGCTCAAACAGTCTTGGCAATGAGGATCATAAGTGACTATCACTTACAACTTGGACGTAGATACCAATGAAAATCACTTTGTAAGATCAGGGCTGGAAACAAGATGACAAGGCTTTAATGCCATCTCATTCAGAATACCTGGGAGGACAAAATCTGACTCCACTTCCGACGACACACAACATACCATGTGGTACGTTTTGTATTGTCTCATCTGAAATTCCGGAAAGAATTGGTTCCCTCCTTCCCCCATCTCTCCCTCAAGACCTCTCCGTTGTCAGGAACTCTGGTCTTATCTGCTGCTGATCTGCAGCCAAACAAAAGGGATAGAAGAGAGAAAAGGCTGGTGTGTGATCAGTCTAGCCAGCCAGTCAGCATCCTGGCTCTGTGTCTTCATCTAACTCAGTTACGGGCCCTAATTTAACCCCCGGGGAGGCACCCCCCCCCCCTCCCCTCCAGACACACAAACACACACATACACACTCACACACACACACACACACAGCCCCAGGGAGCCTGTAAATGGGCTGGCCATCCTCTCCCAGCCCGGCTCCTCCTGTTCCTCTCTCATCTCCTCCATCTACAACAGCAGGCCATCTGGAGGAGAGCACAGGTACGGAAGCTGTGACCATTAAACACACATAAACACACACATACACACACACACACGTACACACACACATTTTTTATATAGAAAGTTAAACCATCCTATGGTCAGGAGACCATCCCAAGAAGCCAGCGAGACCAGACCACAGATGCTTTGGGTGTCATATTGAAACAGAGGACCCATTTGCTGACAGTACAAAGTCTGAAACAAGGCCATTTGGCCGCCGGTCCTGTGTAACATGCGGGTAATGGTTATGGAGGTACATTGTGCATGTGCAGAGGAGGCAGATAGTTGTTAGCCTGCTGTTGGGGTGTGAGCGTTCAAGATCATCGAGTTTGCAGATGTTCATCATTCAGCATCATTGGCAGTGGGGCAAGGAGAAGACTGGGACATGGTTTTTACTGTGCCATGACTGCCCAGTCATTTTCTATGCAGGGTTGACATCTGTTACGATCGTCAACATGAAAGCGACAGCTGTGCCATGATCTCACTGTGTAAGGTTTGTATTGGCTAAAACAATAGTTAAATGAACCTTTAAGCAAGTAATGGAAAGTCCAAAGGGCTGAATCAAGATGAGTGAAGAAGAGAGGTGGAGAGGAGAGAGAGAAATCCAAAAGGAAGGGAAGGAGAGAGGAAGGGAGAGACAGGAGGATCAACAGAAAGAAACGAGTCGGTAGGATGCGTCTCTCTAGAGGCGCGGGCTAACAGACGAAACCCCTGGCGCTGGTGGTCCCAAGGGGAGAACCAGGGGTTTAATACCAACACGCTCCATCCACCTCCACTCCCTGCAGGTTAGCAGAGAAGAACGAGCCGGGCTGTTCCACACCTCGCTGATGTCCTGTTATTAAAGACATGCATCACCCCACATCACCACATACCAGTCTAGACCACACGCACACACACACACACACACACACACACACACACACACACACACACACACACACATGGCAGTACACTCCAGAACTCTCTCTCTTTCACTCACACACATACACAGGCGTTTTCTTTCCTTTGCATTGAAATCATATCTGATGTAACATTTACCAAAAGCCATCATGACACAACAGGGTGATGAACATTACCCAGAATTCCGATGGGTGTTTTTTTTTCCACACCTGCGAGTGGGGTCGACACAATCCGATTCACCCTGTCTTTGTTTTGACTCTGTGGCATTTCTGGTAAAAGTTTTTTTGTGCAGAACAGGGCACACAGGTTACAGGGAGAAGAATCCTGGTGTCGTGTTGTAAAGGTCTTTCCTGTGTGATGATTGGCAGGTGTCACTGACCCACGGAGGCCACAATAGCATGGGCAGTGAACCAGGGCTTGACCTGTGTTTCCTCCCATGCCCCTGCCCTCCCAGATCCTCAACAGAGACATCTGGTCAAGGAAAAACTCATTTTCCCAGCCTTAAACTGAAATCCCCACGTTTAAAATGAACATAAACATAATTGTAATATGAATACCCACCACACACAAGCCACCCACGCACGCTCTATCGCTCTCACACACACACACACACACACAAACACACACAGCAGTCGAGGTTTACACTCCGTGCTGCCTACTGAATCTATGTCATTTCTACAGCAAAGCAAAGCCCTCTTGTTTGATAAACAATTTGTCAGTGATGTATTGCAAGCCAACCCTAATAGGATTGTCCATGAAACATGTGCATGTGTTTCCTCCTTTCCAGTTGGGTGGTTGAACAGAAGCACAGCCAGTGAGTGCGTGGTGGGTGGGTGGGTGGGCTGGAAGACTGGGGGAAGAGAACGCTGCAATTACATGGAAATGGCATAATCATCCATGATGGATGACTGCCTCAGCCCATCCACAGTGTTACTAGCTCAGTTCTTCCGACCCAATATCATTAGGGTGAGACGCGGGAAATGATGGAATATCTAATGGTTTGACTTTTCGTTTTATTTCGCCCTTTACAGGTAATTGGTAAGTGGCCTAATCGAATTAAGTTTTGCGGTCGACTTACATGCTTGGAGGAGTGGTTAGTCTGTGCCGGGATGTTAGCCTAGACTTGCTTCCTGAGTCCGGACGTGGAATGATAGCCCTGCGTTTTTAATTCTGGAGAGTTCTGAGTGAAGCCATGTTTTCAACATAACCTGGAGACTGGCGATCCCAGGTAGGGACAGATGCCTCCCCTAGGGGGCAGTGTGGGACCAACGTTTCCCTCGACGTGTGTGGCAGGGTTCCAACACAGAGCACAGCGTGTCACTCCGACCCTGAGCCTCCTGGTGGGAGACTGGGCTGAAAGGTTTATTTTAAGATGTGACTTTAGCTATGTTGCCGAATGAACTCGCAGTCTTAGCTTTGCATTGGTAGTCTTACCTTGTTGCTTTAATTCAATGTTTGATACACGGGTATTGATGCATTCCCTGCATTTGAAGGTTAGAACTCTAAATGTATGTCTTTACATAACTGGATCCAGTTGCTGTTGTAACAGTCAGGCCTTAAGGGCTGAGAAACGATTGCGATCTCAGGAGGAGCACTGTTTGTAAATCGGAAATGAACATCAAAATGCCGTCAGCCACTCGTTGTTCTGTTGAGCAGGAGTCTTCTACCACAGAATGTGGCACGGCAAGGTGAGACACGAGCTGCCTGTTCTCAGACAGTCACACAACGAGGCGTCGAGGGAACCTGGAAAGCTGCAAAAAAAAATCAGAGCTTTGTTTCTGTCTCTCCCGTCAGATGAATCTTTGATGCGTGATGTGTCTGCGCCCCTCCCGGCATTGTGACATCACCACAGCATCACGTTCCCCAAGGGAGCCTCATTACCCAGAATTCCAGGGGCTGAAGACTGGAGCTGACAAATCCGCCATTACTCTGTTCTCACCACTCTGGGAGAGAAGACTGTCACCCTGGAGACGGAGACAGATGTTAAGTTACGGCAAAAACAAACAACTCAAAAATAGATCTCCATCGCAGGCTTGATCTGTGAAACGTTATTTGTGTCGGGGTTCTGATGATGTTGGTGACGTTGTCTTTTTGTGACACCCTCACTGCTTCTGAGGTTTGGTTCCTCCAGAGTGGAGATCAGACGAGGGACGGAGTCTCAGCTGAGAGCTTCTGTCTTGCTCACCGGCGTCCAGGTCTCATCCTCCTGAGCCCACTTGAACCTCGGAAGGAACACCTGTACCTGGTGCGTCTACCTGCAGCAGCTGTGTCGTCGCGACCCCGCACCCTTCCAAACCAGTGAATGCGTGTGTGTTTGGCGCAGGGGGGGGCCTACGTTTATGGTCGTGGATGGAGTCGACCGGCTGTCCTCCAGCAGCGATTAAAATTCACCCCCTCGTCCTCGTCCCCCCCCCCCCCCCCCCTGCAAGCCAATTTTCTGATCAGTGAAAACATGGCAGCAACAAATGACTGTTCGAAACTGCTCCCGACACAGAAATCATTCTTTTCTAATGCCAGCACCACGCCTGACAGTGAGAAACGGATCGTGCTCCGGGGAGAGGAAAATAGTTACCATATTCTCCGGGTGACATTTGAAGGATATTTACCTTGTAAAGATCCTGGCATTTCACCATGGGCTCTAACAATATCCTGAAATATGAAAAGGAGTTCGGAGTGTCTCAACTCCTGGGGAGCTTTTGTTAACAGGTATTGATTGGTCCTCTGGGAGGGGAAGTGACAGGCGTGGAGACCTGGGGAGAGTCATTCTTATTCATTATCCTGGGCGGCTGTCAGAGACCATGAACCACCCAGCACAAGCTGTGTTCCCCACCCTGCCTGTGGAGCCCAGCCAGTCTGAAGCCGGGCCTGCCCCGCCACTGCTCCTGAGCAGGAAACCCTCCTGGCCTTGGGTAGACATGGAGGGAACCTTCTGGTCATGAGCTACCAGCTACCATGAGCTATACACAAACACACACACACACAGACACACAGACACACACAAAGACACAAAGAGACACACAGACATACTTTCTGAGACATTCTGGGTCAATCAAATAAATGGTTTTGATAGATGATAAATTAATGAATTTTGCTTAGTTAGGATCTATACTTGACTGCAGTTGGAAATTAAATCTGCAATGTCTAATTCAATTTAAATTGATCTCCAAAAGGTTGGGGAGGACACTGCTCTGCTCTCTCCTCGTTTTGTCTAAATGTGTTGTTGTTGTTCTCGGCACTGCTGGAGAGTTGGGGAAATACAGAATGGATTTTCTGAAAACGCTTGGATGAAAATTATTTTGTTTCAGTTTATTTAGTGATAGGAAGTGGAACTGAGCTAGAAATGTGTTATCTTGCATTTGGACAGCGTGAATGTTGTTCAGAGACTTCAATTCTTTCTTTTTGGTTGCCGTCATTTACTTTCAACCTGGCAGCCAACCAATATGACCGTCCAACAATAAAGATCTGATCTGGTCGGAAAACTGAGCTGTTTGTTTATGACCTGCACTACATACCATCTTCAAGGACAGAAAAAACACCTGTCCAAGCACCCTGATTCCTCCCACCTTCTACCCTCCTCACATGGCTCTTACTCCTCCATGAAAAGCTCCATTGAACTCTCCTCAACCCTACCAGGGTTCTCCAACACCTCCTGTCCTTCAGGCATGACGACAGGAGCCTGCTCCGATTGGCAGTTGCCGTGGCAGCCATGTGATTTACAGGTCAGTGGAGTGTTGTAATGGAGCCGACGAGGCAAGGATTCTTCCTCCAATCACAGTGCAATTTTTGCCCAACTCAGATATTGCCACCTCCTCAAAAACACACACATGCACACACACACACACACATACACACACATGCACGCACACATCACATGCACACCAAGACACACATACACACAAATCCCACTTTATGGGGGATAATCCAATGACAGCCAATTTGCTGGAGGGGATATACTTTTTTATTTTTTTATTCTTTATTTATCTATCGCTTTTGCTTTTACAAGGCAATTTGTTTGGTGGCAGATAGGAGAGGGAAGTATTAACCTAGCTTTCCATTACCATGCCACCCCTCCTCCTCCTCCTCTTCCTCCTCTTCCCACCCTCCATCCCCTTCATCCTTTTAAGATTAAGCTGACCAGAAAAGAAGCATAATCAGTAAAGTGTCACATTTCAGCAAAGTAGAGGAAGAGGTGGGTTTTAAGGTCTTGGTAAAAGTCTCTCTCCCTCTCTTCGTCTCTCTTCCTTTTTTTCCCTCCCGCTGCGACTCTCTCTGTCTCTCTGTCTCTCTGTCTCTCTGTCTCTCTGTCTGTCTCTGTCTCTCTCTCTGTCTCTCTCTCTGTCTCTCTCTCTGTCTCTCTCTCTCTCACTCACGCTCTCTCTCTCTCTCTCTTTCTCTCTCTTGTCTGTCCCTTTGTCTCTCTCTCTTCTCCTCTCTCGCTGTCCTCTGTTTACTTCTCTCCCTCTCATCACTTCTCCCTCCTTCCATCCCTCCTCTCTGCATCTTCTTTTTCTGGCCGGGGTTTAGCTGGAGACTGCAGAGTGGCCCGCTCAGTTTGAGGCCAATTACCCAGTCCCACTGACACTCCCCTGTGACAGACAGGATTAGCCTAGCCTCCTGACCAGACCGCCTCCAAACCTGCCAACTCCTACTCTCACTGGATCTGACACATGCCATTCAACCTGAAGAAAACACAATCCCCCCCCCCAAAAAAACAGGGCTTACAACAGCTACAGTCACAACTATTATCTCTAAATATGACAGTAACTGAGATGCGGTCTACCGAAATCGGTCATGTTGACAATGATGTCAGATGAGCTTCCTGTCCATCACAACCAAGGTCTTGTCAAGGTTGTTACCGGGTCATCTGTTGCCGGGTTGGGCTTAGTCGTTGCATCATGTTGGGTGATAACAGATAGTGTTGGTCTGAGTCAATCTTAACTACCTGTCTGCAGACCGGTCCAAGAGGAAGTGTGCTGTCACCACCAGACAAGGGATGAGGGCAGGGTTAGGGTTAGGGGTTAGGGTTGGACCGCAGGAAAAGATTGCAGTCGATTGGCAATAAGATTTTTTTTAAACTACATTGACGCTGGTGGATAAAGGAAAAAAAACCCAAGTCATATGTCTTTCATGTACTGTCGGTCCTCTGCAGAATAAAACAAATAAAAGAATAAGCTACAGATTGCCTGATGGAGGAAAGGCCGGTTGGTTAAACCCTTCTGGAGTCTCCTGTTTCCTGCTGAACTGCTCTCTGATGTTGAGTGAGGGAGTAGTCAGGATTAAACAGATCTGTGGATTGAATTCCTCTCCTCTGCATTATGGAAGACTATTGGACTGTCTCAGGTCTGCCTCTTTGAACATGACTCACGTTCAGGAACAGCTTACTACTTCAAAGATCTGGGAGGAGAGGCGGTATTACATCAGGCCTGACCAGGATGACCTAAGATGTAGAGTAGTGTTACTGAAAAAGAAAAAGGACTGGGATGTGTGACTGACTTCTAATTGTTTCCAAAGGTCTTGTGTCAGACAACTGTTGAACTGTTCTGTGATGTTGAAGAGAAGGAGGGAGGTGGAAGGACAGAGGAAGGACATAGTGAGACATTGAAATGCAGGTAGAGAACAGTGAATATTTCCCAGAAAAAGAAATAGAAGAGAGACTTTGTGATCCGGTTGAATGATGCTGTTGTTTGTGATGTGTGGCAACCACAGAGCGTGGACTCAGTGGAGACATGAATTAGTGGAGACAACGTCTCAAGCATCAGTCTTCCAACCTTGTATAATTTTTCACTCTTTATATTGACTGAACTACAGCAACTGCTATTTTCTGTGTAATTAAGTGAATTACAGCCCTCCCGTGTGCTTGAAGACTTTGTCTGTAATTACAAAGGAACTCCTGCCAAATCCAGCTGCCACTTTCATCTCAACCTTGTGTTAGTCTTTGTAAGACTGTGCGGGCACATATAAATCTTTGTGATCAACATGATAGTTAGAGAGAAATCGGTTCACTGCTCTGAGTGTGCATGTGTGTATGTGTATATGCGTGCGTGTGTGTGTAAATATGTGTGTGTCTGTGTACGCATGTTGTGGATGCAGGCAGAGACAGACAGACTGTGTGTTTTATTAAAACAGATCAAACATTTTCTGCTCGGTTTGTTGATCAATGAAGATAATTGGAACAAGACACAAAAGAAGAAGAGAGTGCTGGATAAACTGAATGATTTCCTTAACAAACAATGATTAATACATTGTGAAAATATAAAACATTGAAATTGTCCATATGAAAAGATAAATAAGATTAGATACACTTGAATAAAGCCAGTGAAAACATGCCATGCAAAAGACAATATTTCCACCCCATATAATGTGTTTCCAAAAATTATCAGGCACACAGATTTGCTTCTCAACAGGTGGCAATCGATTGAGACGTTACCATGGCAACGGCTGTCCTAAATCAGTCGGCGAGCCCGGAAGACGACGGAGGATTCAGGCTGGGGGAACAGAGACCTCCCCCTTGGCCCTTTCTATGTATCCATCTATCCGTCTATCTATCTATACGACCCATTCCCTGCCAGCTACACAACTAAGGACAACTCTTGGACAGCAACATTTCTGACCAGGTATCCCCATAGCCGCTCCACTAGCCACACCATGATGTGCTCCAAACATCTGTAGTTCATATTGGCTCTAGGTGGACACATACATGGACCTGGTGGATCTTATCCATTCCTTGTGATTCTGGTCCTTCTTACATACATGAAAACCATTTTTATGGTTGTGTGACAGCATTGGCAAAGCCTGACTGGTTTTCCAGACAATCCAGCCCCAGGACTCCTTTGTGAATACAAATCAAAGCCAGATCAATCAGAATTTGTCTGATGAACTATTTCGGCAGTAATTGCAGTGCTCTAGACCAGCAAATGATTATGTAAAAGGACTTCATTGTGCTTTTTCTTGCTGATGGAGAATGATAATTGCCTTTTAGATTCAAATAGGGGCCATTTTTGATCTCTTTCTTTGCTTCATCCCTGCCTTCTCTCTTTCATCTGTCTCCCCCTCTCTTTTGCAATGTCTTTTCAATTTCTGTATTTATTAGGATCGAGAACATGGCGGGGGGTGGCATGGAAAACTCCCATCTTGTGCTCGTGTCTAGAAGCCTCTAGCAGGGTCATTGGGGTTAAGCGATAGCCTGCGTAGCTACGCATTAGCAATTAGTACATTTGCATAACTTAATTTACTGTATTTGGTCGATGGAATGTCATTAGTTCTAGCGTCACCATTGGCACGTGTTAATGGGATGTGATGACAAGAACCTCACACGCATCTGCACCACACACACACACACAGCCCCCACACACACACACACACACGCCCCCCCCCCCCCCCCCCCCCCCCCCCCCACACACACACACACACACACACACACACACACACACACACACAGAGACACACACACACTCACAGGACAGCGGGCCCCTTGTTGCCATCCCACTAAGGGATCCCGACCTGTATAAAGGGTCGAACATGTTGTTGATATCGCAGTAAGCTTTTCTGTATTCCATAGGTTAGTTCTAAGGCGTCCGTTTAGCGTGACTTGCCTTGTCTGATGTGTTGACATGTGACCAGCCACACAAGACCCCCGGTCACGGTGACACCAGACCTCCGTCCCTCTCGTGTCCCCCGAGGAAACAGTGAAGCAGAGAGAACCCCCCCCCCCCCCCTCAGAAGCACCTGAAGAGAGCAGCTCCCTGGACGAGCCAGAGACAGACAGTTTCATAGTTTTCCGATCCGTGCTTTTGCTCCCTTCTGACTCTGTAAACAAGTTGCTTGTGTGCTGATGTTTCCAAACGGCGGGGTGTGTGAAAGTGAACAGAAGAACGGCATGATTCAGACCTGTCAAGCGACAGGGTGGAAAAGGTGCCATTTAGTTCCATTAAAGCGGTGAGACACGCCACTGCAGCAGCAGTCTCTGATGCTCTGCATTTCGTTACCGCAGGTTCTTCAAACCTTTTTAGTTTCCCCTTTTTTTCCAACAATTACCTCAATCTTGTTTGCTTTTGTTGTAAATGTAGCCCATAATTGCCAAATCAATGTTCACCGTTTTCTTCGCGATTAGGCAGAAAATTAGGTTATGTGGCAGTTGCCATGGTTTCCCGGCACAGGGTTTGAGAGAGCTCCTGGCGGGAGAGCGAGAGAGTTCATGGTATAATGAACTTAAATTAAAGCAACTTTCCTCTGAATGTAGTTTTAATTACCCACTGACTGTTTCCGGCAGCTGGGGTGAGGATGAACGAGGCAGAAAAGGAATAAGGTGAAAAGAAGAGGGGAAAAATGACTGATTTTATGTGACAGTGTGCTAATTTGATCCATTAGAAGAAGTGTGAGTGTGTGAGAGGGAGGGTGTTTCTGCGAACCTGTCTGGGGTCTCGTTCCCACCACTGGAGGTGCACAAAGCCCAGGGTGAGAAACACCAACTTTCCTGTTAAAACTTTCAGGTTTGGCTCACATGCTGAGAGAAATAGGTTTAATTATGCGTGTACAGTATGACACTTGGAGACGGTGTGTCATGGGGTTCCTCACTGGGAATGGAACAGTGAGAAAACTGGATTTGGAAGGTTTTTGAAGTCACATTCTTCCACAGTTTTCTCTACCCCCCCTTCCCCCCTCTCCCACTCCACAGCCATCCTCCATTTCCACTATCTCCTATTTTACTGATCACGTAAACCAAACTTGGTTAGCTTACAACGTGAAATCTTGCATGGAATAATTCCACTGCAAATCCATTTCCAGAAACCTTTGTCTGCATAAAAACTCCATTCCAACATCACATTGGCAGCTCACGAGCTGACCATGAATTTTGCATAAACGCTGAAAGTCATAACACCATTTGGCAGGGTTCTCTGTGTTCCTTTCCCGTGTCCAGAAAACATAGTGAAATGGAACCACAGTAAAAAGTAAACTCTTAAACGGATTCTTCCTGAGTGTGCTGACAGACACTGATATGCAACAGGCCTTGACTCTGAGGTCGGGTCATTGGCCTCACTCTGAGCTTGGCACTGCTGTTGACTTGTCCTCGTGCTCAACCACAACTTCCAGCCACTCCGAGGAGTCTGTAATCAGTCTCCAACCCACACAACAGACTCCCTGCTGCTGATCAGGAGGATGCTTTACTGTGGGTTTCTCTCAGAATAGTTCTGGCCTGGAGTGAGGGATACTAAGAGGAACAGAGAACATTGTTATTCAGGTCAACAGGAGGTCAGCCATGCACCCCAACTGCCGCTCTGTTCCCAATGTTTACATTTGGGTCTTGATCAACAACATCATATATGAAGCTGTGCCCTGTTAATCTCCTCCTTGACCTAACAACAACATTCAAGGTTCAAAGGAGAACTTGATGGGGTAGATCTGAGGGAGGCTGGCCATTGTTTGGTCATGAGCTAAAACTGAAACGGGGTTGTTAAAACACGACAGGCGCACCACTGAATCATCGGCAGAAAAATGAAAACAGACTCTATGGTCGCCTGTGTGTTTGCACAGCTCTGTCATTTCCTGGATCCTGTGGCCTGTCTCTCATAACATTTATGGAGTGAGAATATCACTGGAAAAACAATATTTGTCAACCAAGGACCCCTTTGATTTATAGCTATACGCATACTCGACGTTTAATACGACGATGAGAGATCAAATGTGTTGGCCCCAAATCTGTGCTGTTGAAAGAAAGGAGATGAAACTTGAGAGAAAAGAAGGATTTAAATATGGTGGCTGCATTCTGTCTGTGAATGGTCTAACAGCACTCGCTCACTTTCTGTTTTTCTCTCTCATTCAGACATGCAAGCGCAGACCCACTTACAAAAACACACATGCGCACACACAAACACACAGGCGCGCACACACAGTATGGCTCTGTAATCCATGGTAGTGATTCTGTTCCTGTAAGCAGCAGGAACAAAGCCAAGGCACTGCCATTGACGTCGCCCGGTCTCACACTGAGCCAAAACATGGAGGTGGGACTACTGCTGAGAACAAGTCGATTCCGCTCTTTGGAAAACACCACTTGTCGAAAATCTGAAAGCAAATCAACCAATGGTATTGACTTACACAACCACCTATTAGCTTTCCAAGGGAGTTGAAACTGAAAAATCCTTTTCACCACTAAGACTCTCAACATCATGCTAGTAAGTTAGTTAGTTAGTTGGTTTGTTCATCAGTACATGTAAATATTACATTGTACGAGTTACACAACTTTCCAGACACTATGTCTCCTAAGGACAAAGAAAACCAAAATAAATGCCATTGCATTGTAGATGAGATGGAATTTAGAAATAGGAACATACTTAAATCAGCAAACATTGGGAACTGAGCTCAATCCGAAAGGAGGCTTTCTGAAAGGTCGGATGTGTGTGGGGAGCTGAGACAGACGGTTGGGATGTTTAGGAAGATGAGAGAGAGCGTAAAGCAACGTGTTTCTGTCGGAGGATGGAGAGACGTGGGAGCCAGGATGTAGAAAGGCTTTGGAAGGGAGCGGGAGGGTATCGTATTTCTATTCAGTATTGCTGTGGCGCTTAGGAGAACCCATTCTGTTTACGTTCTCCACAAAGCTTTGCCAGAGATTATGACCAGATCCGACAGGCGGGACTGTAATCACGATACTGGTTAATGAAAGGGGAAGTGACATCATAGTAAAGAGAGTCTGCGTTATGTACTCTGCAGTCCAGCTGGAAACGACTCTTCCCCTTTCACTTTACCTTCAGAAACACTTCAGTTACATGCTGATATAGGAACAATGTGGATGGTCTGTTTTCTTTGGATGTACGAGAGGAACTCAACTTATTTGACCATTTTGTGAGGACCTAATGCGGTTCTTTCAGAGTAACAAGCATTTGTTCTCGAATGTACTAAACTTTATAGAATGTGTTTGTTAGGGTGACTGTGGAGTGTGAGATTGCACATCATGTCTGTCTGTGTGTGTGTGAGAGAGAGAGCTTCCCACTGTTTATGCTGCAGTGCTTCCCAGCAGTAAATGACCAACAGCTCTCACTGAGACTATGATATCGCTAGTTTCTTTTTTGTGTAGCCATGGTGTGACCACACTAAAGCAGCGGTGTAATGGCGTTCATCCCTCACCTGCCAAATCCTCAGCACACAAAGACTGGGAAACTCACGCCCGTCTCATGTGAAAGTTCTGCTCTGGCAGAGTAGACTGCTGCCAATTTTACATGCACGATCACACACACACACACAAACACACACACAACTGTCTCTGGTCAGGCTCCAACTGGGGGGGTATCTTCTCAATGGCTATGCAAATGTTAAGTTTAACCGAGTGTGAAATCATGAGCTGGAATAAAAATGGGACACCAGAGAGAGGGAGGACACAATGTGGGATTGGCTAGCCGGGGCTACCTCTACAGATGGCTCATCCTTTTCTTTCTCTTTCATACCTTGTTTATGTGGATGAGCATAGGGAGTCTAGGGGAGGGTGAGGTAGCCTGCCAGTCGTCCATTGTTCAGCCCACAGAAGAGACATTTAGAGGGGATTACAATGCCTGCAGAAATAATTGGTTGTCATGATTATGAATCCATCTGCTGGTGCTTTTTAGGGTGGATGGGGGGGAACTCTCAAGGGGGGGATGGAAAGAACGAAGACAAGTGTTATGTATGTGGATGTACACAAAGACATAATATTAACTAGAGTATTAAGGATGTGGAAATGACTAAATGTCTGATGGAAAGGGTGTTGACAGTGGGGTATGACTGAGTGAGTATGTGTGAATAGAAATAAGTACTTTGCATTCCTCTTTAAAATTAACCATCATACTTAAAAGTATGATTTATGACTTTTTGAGCCATTGAACATTAAGAACATTTGCTGTCTCTGTGTGGAGTCAGCTATTGGGTATCCTAACAACATGAACATGCCTTTTGCTCAGAGAATGTTCGATGCTAATACAACAGTGTGTGCGCTGGCCCTTTAAAAAAAGTTGGGGTAGTTTAGAAGTTCATGCGTTTGTGCGGTTTCAGTAGAATTTAACTCAAATGTTAAATTCGGACTGTACCATTATTTAAGAGAGAATTAAAGCATGGTATATATGTAGCCTGTAGACATCATCAAGTATCAATTGCGTTAGAAATAGATTTCATGTAAGCGTCGGTGATAGTTTCGGTGGGGCGCATAACTGCAGAAAATTGTTATTGTTTTCGGCAAAAATGTTTGTAACTTTCTCAATTGTTTAACAAAGTAAAACATTTATAGAGTTTACGCCATCACAAACATTATGTAACGTCAACACTTCCCCTACATGTGCATTGAGAAGTGACATTCCTGTGATTTCTCCCAGTGACACCTGTTGCTCCAGTTTCGCTCGCGCGTACAGACTATTCGTCACTTGACAGGTGAACATCCAAAGAGGAGTACAGCTTTGAATATTCGAGTAAACTTTTTAAAAACTTTTTTAGATGACAACGACGCCATGAAAGTAACAGTAACTTTTGGTGGTATCGCGGTGGTCGTTCCATGTAAGGATGGGTGGACAGTGCGAGACCTAATTCTTCAAGCTACACTGAGATACCGAAAAGTTCTCGATCAGGTAAAGGCTACTTGTGTCATATGTTCTTATTTAAATAGTTTATAGTATATAGTGTATTTATTCAAAATATCAGCGGTTTTTTGAGCTGTAATTAAAAGTGAAGGGAAAGAGCAGCTTGTCTCATTCCACGCGTTCCTTGCCTCCTGCATCACACCTTTTGGGTAGAGAATCCAAATCACGTGATCACCATAGTTCAGCAGGTGTTAAAGAAAGGACATTTCCAAGTAGACAGAAACTCCTAACTGTGGGTAATGTTGTTATGACTGTTGTGAAATTGACTAGTATGCCACAACTAATCAGAGAAGAGAAGCACTTTTGTAAACTTTCGTTTAAGACCTATACAAAATTAAGATGATACATGGGTATATCTGGGGCTGTATTTTCTTATCCACACTATAAGCCTAAAGCATTCTTTTTTATTTGTCTTTAATCAGTCATGTTGTAAGCTCAAGCGCAAGGCTTTATAGAGGACTTACAAGTGTTTGCTGCCTAGCAAGGGACGTCTGTCTTCAGCTATAATAGTGGCTTGTTGAAACGGTCAGTATCTGCCTGGCCAGGTGGGAGTCGGTGTTTGATGTGCTGTGCTGGTCTCCTGCCGGCCTGTGTGGACAGGACAGCAGGCTTTGTGCTGTGAGTGATTGGGATTAGGGTTGGTGACAGCCCAGTGTTATCGCCTGGTGCAAACAGCAGGATGGACAAGGCCGAGCCAGACCCTGGGGACGGATGGACGGATGAATGGATGAATGGATGGATCATTGTGGTTCAGTCCTTCAGAGCACACGCACGCACACCCATTCACGTGCTACCTCTGCCTCACTGTCCACTTCTGCACCTACGTTTATGGTTGTGTGGTTTTGAGTTGCTGAGATTGTCGTTAGTCTTTACAGTGTGTTGTATCCTGACAAAGCGAATGTAAAGCCGTGTGACTGGTTAACTCGTGTAAGGACACCGAGGAACGACAATCCAATCATACACCTGTCAAGTACTTGGATGACAGTTAGCAGTGTCAAATGACTCTGTTTCCTGTCAGTGTGGGAAAAGACACCCAGTGGAATGTCAAAGTCACCCTTTCTCTGGGGAACAGGTAGAAACTCCCAGCATGCACCATCTCAATGTCCGTCGCTGCTTCTCAGGTTACAGCCGTGGGCCCAGGAGGGAGGCCGTGTTGGCCGTGCTTGTGGTGCAAATGATGCTTGATCACAGAATCAATCATTTTTCCCTGTCAATACTGAACTCAGGCAGTGGTTTTGGAAAATAACTTGGTTGTTAACAAATCTTCCCGATACCTGTTTCATGTATCTTCAAAGGTTTCCCTGTTAGTTACGAAGAACTCCAAGCGGTGCGGCATCAAAGGCTTCTTCAGAACTGTCACCTCTCTCTAAACACACTCGGTGTACTTCCTCTGAACGTTGGGACGCTTCTCATTGGCTGCTTCATTAATTTCTTTGGAATGCTGAATCCACAGTGCTCTCCTGCAGCTATGTAATTATGGAGTTTGAGGGATTAAAGTGTGAAAAATGGCGCCTCGAATTGAACACTGTGCCGAGCTAATCGCCTGCGCTTCACCACTCTGAAGTGGTGTAGCATTTGGTTATATTTTTTTAGTGCTGAAGAGATATTGCTTCAAATGGGGACTTAGTAGTGTAATTGGTGGGAAATATACCCGCTTAACTGTCACAGTAATTCTCTTTTTAGTTTGACTGATTGGCAGTCCATCCTTCTGTTCTCACTTCTTGGGAAGTTTGAATGTCAGGTACAAGGGAATGATGCAGTTTAATAATGACACTTTGAAAGTAGGTTTTTCCCCTGTTTTTGTCTCTCGCACTCAATTATTCCCTTTCTCTTACTTGGGAGGAAATGTATGCTGCAAAGGTAAACTTGCCTAACATCTCATGGACTCATGATACAGTCAGATACCCATTAATCATATAGTAGGGATGTATCATTATTAGCAAAGACTACAATTCCAGAAGAACCTGATACTAATAATGTAGCGTAGTTGCAACACACACTGGTATGCAATGGTCTACATCTATTACGTGAGATGGGCGTGTCCTTGACTTGTCCTGTGATGTCATTGGGCGGGAGCCATTCAGCAGTTTTCTCCTCACATCACTGTTTCCACTGGAAGCTGCAACCAAACATTCCTGCTCAGGTGGAAAGAATCCTGGCAGCCCTGCAGGTGGGACCTGTTTTTCCAGCGGGGCTGTTTGTGCGGGGCCTGGAGACACAGACTACAGGAGCTCTTACTGGTGTGTTTTCCCACTGGCCGTGTGCTCCAGTGCCCCTGGACTCTGTACCTGACGGCTTGCCTCACCAGCCGGCCTCTTTACACACCCAACATGATACAGTCTAAACATTCGGAGTGGGGGGGGGGGGGGGGGGGGGGGGGGGGGGGGAATAACCTTTTTCACTAACCCTCACACTTACAATTTACACCGAAGGCTTTGTTCTTCTGGTTTGTCGGTGGCTTGTCAACATGGCTTAGCAACCATATCCACAGCTAACATACACTACAGCTGTATGGTATTATGCTGTCTGATATTCGAGGCATACTGTACAAACAATATGTTTGAGCCGCTCTGTCTCTGAGCTTCCTCTGTTGTGACAACCAGACGTTTCTCTTTATGCACTTCCTGTGATGTCATTGAGACATGACCGCGCGAGAAACCAATTCAAAACATTGCTCAACGACGCTCCCCCAAAACTCACGAGGGCGGCCGCTGCTGCATACACCTGGCTTTCCCTGGGCACAAACCAAGCACACGGGAGATGCCAAGCCTGCGCTTGGCTGAGTTTGTTTTGTAAACTGGGATGTTCTGTCCGGCAGCTGCTACATCACTTTAGCCATCATCCCTCCTCCTCCCTCCTTGCTGGTTGTCCGAGTCAGCTCACCCACATATCTTGTGTAATATAGTAACATTCTTTAGTGATTCTCCTTGACACAGGGTTTTGGTGTGTTATCTCAGAGCCTGCGGAGGGCCTCCGCAGCTGGTCACCGGTTTCGTGCCACCGCTCCAGGCCCCAGTCTCTATTGTTTTAGGAATGGCACAGATTACAGATTGCACCAATGGACAAAGTGTTCCCTCTCTGACAATACAGTATATACAGTTCTCACGGCCCGTGTTGCAATAGTGGCAGATAAAGGGCCCGGGAATGGATCCGCCCCTCTGATGGAATGGGGAAACTGGGACATCCAAACACCCCCCCCCCCCCTTCCTCCCACCTCCCTCAACCGCCATCTTTCATGTATGGTAAACAAACAACGCCATGATACAATGCCATGACAGACTGTACTGCAGGCCAACGTCCTCCATTCTGATGCTTGTGATGACTGTAGCTGTTGTTGAGGGCAGTATAAAATA
This sequence comes from Hypomesus transpacificus, assembly GCF_021917145.1. Lineage (NCBI taxonomy): Eukaryota > Metazoa > Chordata > Actinopteri > Osmeriformes > Osmeridae > Hypomesus > Hypomesus transpacificus. The sequence goes on from NW_025813769.1 coordinate 192,003, forward strand.
CACCTCCCTTCAGCTCATCACTGACACCTTGCTGAGGGATCTCTCTCTCTCTGAAATCAGCAGCTGATAGACTAGGTTGATCATGTGCCCTTCCTCGCTCAGTGTTCAATGTTCAATGTTCAGTTCTTAACGTGGCGTCAAATATTCCGTTCCTTCATTGACAAACGCAGTATCTTTGGTGAGTGATGAAAGGCGATGCGGCCCTTGTCGGTGACCTGGTGTGTCCCTGTGTTCTGTGCAGGAAGGGGAGTTTGCGGTGCGGACCTACCAACTGAAGTACAGCGACGGAGGCATCCTGGATCAGGACGACCTGCTCAGCGACCTGGTGGAGGACCGAGACAAGGTAGGCCACATGGGGATCCGCAACACTTCCTGGCCCTCGAGGGCACGTCTCCAGACTCTCACGGAACGACCTCGCGTTGGTGTCACGTGTCATGGCGTAGTATCTGCTGCCCTCGTCGAGCCAACATGACGTGACTTCTGTGTGGAGGTGTGTGTCGTCTGTGCACCTTTTGTGAGCACAAAGAGAAAATGGTCTTGCCTATAGCGAGGACTTGCTTAGCAAGTTCCCCCTGTTTGATGGGAACTGGTGAACTCGACGATGTTGGTGTTTGACGGTGACTGGCAGTGTTTGTCGAGGTCATGGTCAGCTTTGTCTCTTTGTTCCCTTTGGGGTGGAGTGGGAGTCTGTTTCCGTGGAAACCCTGGGTAGGAAGTGGCTTAGGGAACAGAACAGAACAGAACACAAGGCCTGATCTCTCGCGTACACACACAGACACGTACATACACTCACTCACTGAGTCATTCGCTGATCACACACTCTCATTCACGGGCTGAATTACTCGCCCTACCTGCTCCAAATTTTTACATATACCTTTTTATATTTCTCCTAATTTTACATTATGCATTCCTAAGATGTGCTAATAAACTGTTCGTCATTCATATTCATGAAGCTGGGAACAGAAGAATGATAAATTGCCAACACTTAGTCAGCAAGAACGGAATATGAAATGATATTGGAATATTCATACGGTGCTGCACACTGCAATAACAATCGCTGGATGAACTCAGTCCTGTGCCTGTAGCCTCCTAGCACTCGTGTCTTCAGAGGAGAACCAACCAATAATAGATGCGTGAACTCCCAAAAACCTAAACAGGAACTTTCTTGTTCCTCTCTTGTGTTAATTCAACAAACCTTTAACTTGAGAAGTGAAGTACAAGGAATTGTGTGTGATGGGTTTGGTGTATTTTTTGGGGCTGTTCTGATTTAGTGTACGTGCTGAGAGAGAGAGAGGCAGGAGAGAAAAGACCCATCGATTACCAGCACAAAGACTTCTCAACGTGCTGTTAACCGTTGCCGCTTGGGCGTTCTTGACAAGCGACGCTTAAAGTGATCAATCATCCCCCCCCCCCCCCCCGAAGTTGTTCGTTTTCTAATGATGGACATGACCTGTTTACAGTGCAGCTTCTTCTTCTATGGTGGCTGTTTGGTTTTGTGTAGATAAGAAGGTTGGGGGTGCCGGGGGGGGGGGGGGGGGGTTGGCATGAATGCCCCGCAAGGCTGTGAAGGCTTGAGACCTCCCCTTCTGCCACCTGCGGTAGGGGCCCCCTAATAAACGGATGCACAGCCTGGATCATTTGATTAGCTTTCAGCCCTTTGTTCTACAGTTTCTTTTATTTTTATTAGCGTGGCCGTTGCTGCTAAATTCGAGCGTCCGCGCTTTTGTTTCGTTATTGTAAGCTGCACCACTCTCCATCAATCACCCAGCGGTGCCCCTATTGTGAGCCCCCTCCACAGCACCGTGTGCGCGGTGTGTTAGCCCCAGATGCTAATGAGAGATAATGGGGAGCTATTTGTCCATGAGTGCAGCCCCAGCGAGCGTCTTCTTAATGGGGGGGGGGCTCTCTCTCCCCCTGCCACCCCCCGCCAAGTTATGTTAGCGCGTAGCATGTAGCGGAGAGCAAGACCCCGACACCACTGGTGGTTGATGAGGGGCGGCTGTGATTTGATTACAGCCATGTGCACACACACACATATACATACACACACACACTTAGCTGTACTCCATTTACCCCCCATCTAGGGACATGGGCCACCAGCCTGCTCATGAATATTCGGGTCCAGCTCTAAGTAATAAATGTGGTGGGCTGTATCGGGGGCACCCAGGGGGGACAGAGGGGAACAGCTCCGTCGGTGAAACACCCAGACTCCCTCACAGTCACCCCTGTACCCCTTCCCCTTCACCCCCACCCTGTCATCCACCACTCCATCCTACTTCCCTTCCTCTGATTCATCCCTCTCACTCATTTCAACATGTCTCTCACTGTGTTGCTGGGGCTTGCGGTTCTTTAAAGGACGGAGGCTGGTAGCCGCACACACACACATACACACACACACACACGAAGGGAACACCTGTTTGGTGCTTCCCAGTTTTGAAAGTTCCTGGAGCACCTCCCTTTGTAACTTGAAACGCATTTTTCTCACACCTTGAACTTTGGCTCTTACTTTCGGGCCTCGCACACGCACAGGCACACACACATGCACACGCACGCGTGCACACACACGCACCTCACGCAGCTTGCCCCTGCTCTGACACTACTCTGTGTGTCCGTTCTAATCCCCATAATCGGTTTGTGTGCTACTGATTATGAGTGGCGATGATGGGAGAAAGCATGCCGGCTGTGTGTGTGTGTGTGTTGGGCTTGGGTGGGTGGGATGGAGGGGGGGGGGGGGGCAAACTCCAGAAAGCTCTAACTACTCCTGCCCGCCTCTCCTCTCTTCTCCTCAAGAGGTGATAATAACAGAGGGAGCACTTTAAGTCTCTCCCACACGTCCATTTACCAGGGTAGAGCTGTCATTCAGGTCCTTTCACTGGCTCCAAGGCTGTATTATCTGCTGCCATTACCGCTCTCCACGCACACACACAGGAGCTGTCAGAACCTTCCGGGCCTAGGCCGTCATCAGCGGACAAAATCCATGGTGGCTTTCAATGGGCTCCGACTTGGACCATGCACCAAGTCTGTCATTTTCTCCCGCCATTATAACTTGGTTGTCTTCGGCGGGCGGAAGCGTGCACTTTAAATTGCCGTGTATTTGATGTTGTCGCTGCTGAAATACGTAGTTGCAAACTAGATGCACAACACCCAAGTGCCTCAAAGCGCGTGCATACTTGCGTCTCTCTCTCGGTGTGTGTGTGTGTGCGTGTGTGAAAGAGAGAGAGACGGTGCGTCCTCTATTCTGACACAGTCGCCTCAGCAATGGGAATTAAAGGCAGGGAGCAAGACGGATTCTCATAAATGGACTGTCACTCCTTATTCACACCCAGACAAACACACACACACGAGCAAGCACACACGACCTCACCAACCCTTCAAAACACATGCTTTTACAGGGAGAAAAATACCCCACCACGAAATGCAACCAAATGAAAAATCTAATTTCATGGGAGATTTAATAAAATAAAATAAAAAAAGCCTAATGATTCCTTCCGTCTCTCCTAATTTGCCTTTTAATTACTGAGGATAGGAGCCATCAAAGGCCCCGGTCTCTGGTCACACTATGCAAATAGTGAAGCAGATTTCCCAAATGATCCCTCTCGAAAATGTCAAATTGTTTATTAGCGTTGGGATGCAACTCTGCAGCCGTCAGCTGTGTGTGTGCGTGTGTCTGTGTGTGTGGAAGCGCGGCTAATGCATCCGTCACATCTGCATGCCGTCCTGGGCGCCGCTTCATTGCGGATGCAGGGTCGTCAATTTAGACGCCGTCTTTTGTTTGTAAGGACTTGCTCTTAATCGACCTGCTTGGTTGAATAGAGGTGAAATAAACTGCCGTCGAAAGGAATTGGTTTGAATCCTTTCCATGTCTGATTCAAGGCCTATAGGGACAAGAGGAGACTGGAACGTCTGGAATTACCATCCATTCACCCTGATGCATCTTGTCCTCATCAGACGAAAACCCTATTGACGTGCTTAATCGCCCCTTAGTACAGATCAAGCAGAGTTTCAGCAACTTGTATGAGCGCTCCCATGAAAGCTCTGCGATGTAGTCAAGTGTTGGAGGGTTATGGATCTGATGCCAGCGACAGACACAGCCGTCTGAATGAAGTCTGATTGCGCCATGTAGACATGCTGATTGGCTAGAGCCGTCAGCATCACACCTAAGAATGGCCGGTGATGAGCAGATTGACTAGGGAAATGTCACCCTCCACCAATCACAATCCAGAGTCTTTGTACGAGGCGATCGGAGGGCAATTGAAACCTCTTGACGCAGGGATTTCCATAATCAAAAGTCCCATTTGAATGCATATGATTAGGAATGCTTTTCACATGGATGGGGTCCACTTAGGCCTCGCTGCACACCAAATCAAAGAGGCAATAGTTCATGTGGGGGCGTGTCAGCTGTTGCCCTGTAAAGTTCCAGTGACCGAGAGCAGTCAAAGCTGGAAGACTCCCTGATGACACGGGTCTGTACGCTGCATGCTTTAGGGCTGCTCTCCGCTCGCTCGTGAGAGACAGACAGTGCCATAGGCCAGAACAATAGGTCAGACAGAAGCAATGGATTGTTCCTTTCCACACACCAACCCCCCCCCCCCCCCCCCCGTCTCTCTTTCTTGAGTTCTCTCAGGCTGTCCTTATTTCATTCCTGTCGTTCTTTCTCGCCTGTTACTTTTACTTTCTCTTTCTCTCCTTGTTTCTCTCCGTCTCTCTCCGTCTTCCTCTCAGCCCGCAGGGAGAGGTCACTCAGTAATCAGACGACCAGGTTGGATAATCATCTCATCATTGTGACCTTGATTTTTCTCCTGTCAAAGTAGAATGACGGGGGGGGGTTATCTGATTAGAATCAATTAAAGCCCTTTTCAGCACCACGGGAGGCGTCCCGCATTTAAATGAACAAGTGTCATGTCGAAAGAGCCACTGTGTTGGGTGTTCTGGGAGTTGTACACATTTTCATTTTCATGGAAATTCAAGGAATGGCCACCTTCCCCAACGATGTGACCTCAGCACTACAGTGCAGACATGGGCTGTACGAGAGTGGGCCGCGGTGCTCTCTGATAACCTCCTGACCGGCTAGCACAGTAGTCTACACGCACACACACACATGCTCCAGTAACCTGCATGTCCGATCCCACCGCTCATTAGCTCCTAATGGGGCGAGACATCCAGACAGTAACCTGAGCCGGGCTGGGTGCGGGGAGCAGAGACGGAGCGCTTGCCACGCTCTGACGGCACACGCACACACACCTGACGCCCGACCACCACCACCACCACCACCACGGCCGAGATTCACAGCGAGTCGAAAAGGTCCTTTAGCAAAGACAGATCTACAAGTCGACGACCGACGTGACAATTGCAGTCAACAGCAAATGATATCAGTGTCCTTGTGATGGATGATATGTTGCTTCTTGGCTATAGATTGTTGGAGTGCGAGACTGATCTCCTCACAAATGATCTAATTATAGAGCTGGGTTTGTTTACAGTGCAGTAGCACGCAGACTCTGACCAAACGAGCCGAGCCATCTGTTTTCTTAGCTGACTTTGCCAGTGTGTGTGTGTGTGTGTGTGTGTGTTTGTGGGGTGTGTGTATGTGTGGGGGGGTGTGTGTGTATGTGTGTGTGTTCCAGCACCCCCACTGTTTGTCCCTGCTCTGTCCTTCCTCCACTGCTAATAACTCAAATCAAGAGTAAGTCACGCTCTCCCTGTGTGTGTGTCTGTGTGTGTGTGTGTTTTCATATACAGCCCTGCCAGGGGGTGAGAAGGGTTAACTGGACGAAGGAAAGATGGGAGGAAAAAAAACGTAATAGTCTTCCTGGCGCAATTACCGCCCCGGCGCCCACACCTGTGCCCGTCGTCCTGCGCCCGTCTCCAGCCAGCGGCCCCGACCCCGTTGCCCCCGTTATGTGAAGAATCCTCTTTGCGGTGTGTCCTTGGACACTCCCCACCCTCCGCTAACGAATTACCTTAATGAATGGACTCCTCTTGATTAGGAGCCAATGTCTCCGAGTCGCCCACTTGAATAACTCGGGCGATCGACACTGTCTGATGCGGCCTTCTCGCGGCAGGAGGGCAGGAGGAGGAGCGTTGCATCTGCACCCTCCTCAACCCTCCCTCCCACGCACTCTCTCTCACCTCCTCAACCCTCCCACCCACTCTCTCTCTCTCTCACCTCCTTATCCCTCCGCCTGTCACCCGACCCCCACCCTCCCTCATCTCATGAGGAGTGCACCTGAACTAAGCCCACACTGGCTACAAAGTCTCTTTGGAGTACCTCCTGAACCATCTCATGGACCGATCATTTCGAGCCCCCCACCCCCCCCCTCCCCTCTCTCCCACGCCCCCTCCCTTCTTCCTCCATCCATCCCTCCCTCTTCTCAGTGTCGTCGTCTAAGCCCGGGCTAACCTACTGGCCTTCTGTGTCATTGTCTAATGGGGAGCGGAACAGGGGGTTGGGACTGCTGGGTGTCTATTGAGTGCTTATTAAGAGCGTTTAAATAGTCATTAAGACGGCTAATTGTGTATCAAAAGACTATTAGGCGTCTGCCGGCGTTGATTAGTTGGTAGGGAAACTATGCAAATAGACTCGGGGAAACGGGGAGGGTGGCCGTCAACAAAGGAGAGACCAAAATTAGGGGAAGAGGCGAGCAAAGAGGAAGGAACGGTTGAGAAGGCATTCATAAACGAGTGAAATGGATGGCGGAGAGAGCTACAGGTGACTGGTCCTCCAGCCACGGCAGCTCCAAGTGAATCACTCCTTCCATGGCTCTCTCCTGTGCCCTCCAGGGAGCTGGGCTATGGTGGGAGAGAGCGAAGTGGGGAGGGAGGGAGAGACGGAAGGAGGGAGGGAGGGAGGGAAGGCTGGAGGTAAGGGGGCTGGAGGGAGCAGCTGGCCTTGCCTGGGCCACAGGGGAGACGGAAAAGCTGATTATTAGCGCCTCACCAGAACAGTTTGTGTGTGTGTGTGGGGGGGTGTGTGTGTGAGGGGGTGGAGGGGAGGGTTGGGGGGGGGGGGGGGCTAGAAAAGGACACAGTGAGGGCCCAGCTTACTGTTAGTGATGTGTTTGTACTGTAGGGGGGATGGATTTGCTGTGTGGGAGTGATGAATGGTTGTTTTTTTTCTATATTCTGTTGTGGGTTTGAGAAATACGAGGCCTGGGGGCCCCCCCTCTCCCCCTCTCCCCCATTCCTCCTCTACTCCCCAGCCTCCAGGGCATCCATTTGATTTATGGAGAGTTTACCCTCTCCCTTTATGAGTGTGCATAAATAATAATATGAGCTGTCACCAGGCAAAGTGTGTGTGTTTGTGTAAGCGTGTGTGTGTGTGTCTATAAAGTGGGCACTAGGTAGTGCTCCATCACAGTGGTTGAAAGTAGAGACCAGGTGTGGGAGAGAGATGCAGCCTCAGCCCTCCCTACTGGGAGACGGAGAGAGAGAGAGGCAAAGACACGGAAAGATGGAGAATGAGAAAGACACAGAGAGAGAGAGAGAGAGAGGGCCAGGGAGAGAGAGAGGCAGAGAGGGCCAGGGAGAGAAAGGGAGAGAGACAGAGAAACAGCCCCGTACTTGATTTGACCTGGGTAGGACCCAGCCTGCTATATCTGAATCTGTGTGTGTCTAGTGCTTGTGTATGTACGTGTGTATGCTTGCCTGTGTGGGGGAGGTAAGTCCAAAGCCAGGTGTGTATTACAAGGGGCTAATCCAGCACATCTGGAGATAGGTTATAGATACACAGCAGAGGAGAGACAGGATTAGCGGAGTCTCTATGGTAATCTATCCAATTTTCTAGTTGTTTAAACAGCATAGATGACTTGCATTCCTTTGATGGTTCTCCTCTGTGTGTGTGTGTGTGTGTGTGTATGAGTGTGTGGAGGGTGCTGTGTATCAGTACCTCATGGCTCCTTAGTAAAACGGCTTTGTGTTTATTTATATCCGAACTGTTTCAAGCTGCAGCACTGCCGACTTCATCCTGAACCCTGCGACAACCACCGTAACCTTGCAACCTCGCAGCAACCTCGTAACAACCTAGCAACAACCTCGCAACAACCTCTCAGCAACCTTACAGCAACCTTGCAGCCTCACGACAAACGTACAAGCTCACCGCAACCTCCCGACAACCTCACCACAAGCTTGCGACAACCTCATAGCAAACTCACGACCTCACAGCAATCTCACGACAAACGCAACAACCTCGCCGCAAGCGACAAGCTCAATGCAACCTCACAACCGCACAGACCCAGCAGCCTGGCGTGGCATGTTGCTGCAGATGGATGCACTTGAAATTCGGCTACAGCAGCCCATCTATTTTAAGGAGCAGCTTTTCCACGTTGTCAGAACGGTGTATATCCGCCCTGGAGGCCTAGCTGGTGCACCGGTGGAGGGCTGCTGCGCGGGAAACGGAGAGGTTTAGAGGACAAATGTGCGAGTCTCTCCGAGAGACTTGAACCCGTGTTCAAGATGAGTCACACTGTAAGCCACGCGGGGGTACTGTCGACTTCTGACAGGTAGAGTTTTATGACGGGAAGAAAGAGAGGGGGAGAGTGGGAGGGAGAGAGAGATGATTGGGTTACCACACTACTGTCAGGATGCAGCGAGCGCCTGCTGAATTATGCATCCCACTTTCAAAGGAGGGAGCGAGAGGTAGAAGAAGAGGGGGACTCTAAGATAAACGACGAGCACACAGAAGCCAAGGATCTCAATACAGCGGTGTCGCGCAAACACACCACGGCCGACAGAGGGATGAGAGAGGAGAAGAAAAATGGATTGATTAAAGAGAGAAAGGGGATGAGATTGGGAAAGTGTGTGTGTGTGTGTGTGTGAGGGAGGTTGTTGGGGGGCATTGTGCTCTGGCTTTGTGTGTGTGTGTGTGTTTGGATGTATGGAAGTTGCAGTGACTGTATTCATTGCTAGGTGGCACTGTTTGTCTGTTTGCAGAGAATTCAGTGTGTGTGTGTGTATGTGTCAGTATGTTCTATTGCTATAAGTGATATTGTATAGTGTGTGAGAGAACATGTCTTTGTGTAAACTATATCCAAAGAACTGCAGTGGTTGGGGCAGAGAAGAATGAACCATGCCACACCAACTGCCCTGGCCCCTGGCATCGCACTGCCATTCATCTGTGTGTTCTTCCAGTGAGGCTCAGACTGGCTCCTCACAACCAAAAATCTCTCTTTTACACACACACACACACACACAAACACCCTCGCTGTTTATGATTTGAGGGTGAAGTTTTGAACTCCTCCTCAGCGGCTGTGAGAAGGGTGAAGGTCGCAGAGGGTCTCCCACACGTCCAGTCACGCTCCGCCCTCGACCAGCTCCGCCCTCGACCAGCTCCGCCCTCGCCAGCGCTCTCTGCAGGGCCGGCCATCGGCCTCTCCGCCACGACAAGCGGCGCCGGCTCTCATTAGCAT